>NC_056742.1:18372582-18492698 GCF_019279795.1 Protopterus annectens | reverse complement strand
CCCCTGTGATGTCATCTATCTCCTACTCTATTCCTCCCCCTTATGTATCTCTTACACTACTCAGACTGTGCTCATTTGCTATGTGACTGTGAGTTTCAGTATCCTAACCCTCATTTACATGAGATTGCCTACTGATGCTTAGTTACATGTCTTAGACTCAGCTTCCCCCCCTTAGCAACCACTACATGGTGGCCATGTTGTTTTTGGTCTGCTGGTCCCTGCATTGTCATTCCATGTATTGCATGAAACCCACATTTGTGGGTTTATAACCTTCTTTTTTATGATTTTATACAGCGCAGCCTGTTTGCACGGGGCTGCACTGGGTTTAAACATCAATTATATTTTTAATATTTTGGCATCGGGTTATATTGCCAATGGCCACATATTTGGCCATTGGCATGCTGCCTGAGTCATATGCACCCTTTTTTTGGAGCTGACATGGCTCCGTTGTGGAATTTGTAGAAACGTACTCAGTTGTCAACTGAGTACATTTCTGCAGCTAAAACGTCTCTTACACGGACTGGTTTCTGCTTCGTGGGTCGCTAATATACCTCATTTGCATACCTTTCGGCTGCAAGTGAGGTATTTAGCATGTCCACACCCAGTCCGTGTAAGAGACATTTTAGCTGGTCTCTTACACGGAGTTTAGGGCTGTTCCTGGATCGCGAGGCTTGCATGGAGTGTTGCACGTCTCTTACACTCCGTGCAAGCCTTCGTGAATCCAGCCCTATATACTATGAAGTCTGTAAATGCATCATAGAAATTGAGTTGGGTACAAAGCAAATTGTTGGTGAGAAGGACTGAAAATTAGTGGACAAAATATGGTATTTAAATTAGATACTGGTGCAGAGTGTGGCTTTTTGACAGAATACACCTTTAAAAAGTTGGGCCTTTTGATACTAAACAGGGAACTGTTACCCTACTCTGGCCACTGTGTGGCAACATAATGACAGAAATTGCTAATATTCCAGTGCAAAATAAAAGGTTTATCTTCTCATTCCAAATAATTACAGTTAAGTAAGTTAACTCCGCTAATATTTTGGGCAAATTGCTTGTAAGAAGCTAGGACTGTTAAAAGGAATTCATAGCATTTATGTAGAGACCATGTATACAGAATCATTAAACCCACAAAACAACAATCACCCTTCATTCTGTTTCAGAGCAGTCTCAGTTAAAATAGTCACTAAGATTCTACTTAAGCCGGTCACTAAGCCAACCCCCCACTCTAAAGTTCTTCATCCCAACTTTCTCATACTGTCAGCATACTATATAGAAAAACCTCTTGCTCAGATTTTAATTTCTCTCTTAGTACAGGTATAATTCCTTGCAAATTCAAGCACAATATAATATTACCCATCACCAAAGGTTCTTCTCTCCACTGGACTTAGTTACATTCACTGTCTTTTTATTAAACTATTTGAGAAAGTTTTGTATTATCAAATAACTAATCACCTGAACAAGTACTTCCAGCCAAGATGGGTTTAGGACAGGCCATAATACAGCTATTTATACTCTTACAGATAGTTTGTATTTTGCAGTGGAAAATAAAAACACCTTCTGTCTTTATAAATCTTAAGTGGAGCTTTGAAAGTGTAAATAATTTTCTGTTACCTCATAAATTACAGAATTTTGGTTCTGCTCCCTCCACATTGCAATGGTTTTCAAGCTGTTTTTTCCAAAGAACATTTTTCCCCTTTCTCAAAATGTAAGGATCCACACCTCATGTCCATTCTCCTTATACACTCACTGGGAATCAGTCATTGGACTGAAACTCATTTCCTTTTTATTAACAATATCACTTCTTCAATTTCCCACTCAAAATATTACCTCCAGGCACATGATATTATGATACAGATAAATATCCAACATTTCAAGAGTCCCTACAAAAGAACTTCACCTCACTCTAACTCTTGATTTCTGCTAACCTCTTTACTCTTAAGTTTAAGAAGAAAGGAGTAATCTCTTTCTCAATTAACCCAATAACGTAGCTCTTTTCTCAGACTGCTATCACTGATCCCCAAAAGACAAAATTACAAATTAGCTACAACAAATACGTAAATATTTGGATTTTTCTTTGATCCAGTGTTAGCTCTTGAACCACACATTGAGAACATTTGCTCAAAGGTTTCATAGCAACTCAAAGCAAATAATATTTTACCTGACTAAAAATGCCAGAGTTCCCCTTACCAAATCCCAGACAAGAGTATGCCATCTCTCTGACTTTCTCATCTCTGCACAGAATAGATGCATTATTTAAATATTTTAATGCCATCTGTAGATTTATTTATACAGCACCTAGTATGAGCATTATTGTTCCACTTTCAGTAAGGCACAGTAGCTTCCAGTAATTGCTGGTCCAATTATTATTTTATCCTCCATTACAAACCCTACTCAGGAAAATGTTACACATACTTTTAAAATTCTCTACAATAAATGCTACCATATATTATAGTGAAAATAAATTGTATGGTGATTGCCCTATGATCCTTAGAGAGAAACTAATGGCACTCTTCTTCAAAGATCCAATTTTATAAAAGCAGTAGGTGAAAAAAAAAAGCTTTTCTAAGATTGCTACCTTTAACTGTAATCATCTGCTCAATTAAGCAAGACAGATTTCTGAATAGCAGACATTTAGTAAAAAGCTGACACAGGATCTTAACAAATTCGGTACCTGTGCTTCTTCATATATGTGCAAAAACACTAAGTAGAAATTTCAGTGAATGTCTGCTTATGGATGCAACATGTAGAATGTGTGATTCAGAGACATTCATGAGCAAATCCCTCATTTACATATTAATTATGCTGAAAGGCTTCATTGTGCTACTGAAAAAAAATATAGAGGTTTAGACTCACAACTGGCCTCACATTTGAGGATTATCAATGATGACAAAGCTGAGTTTCTACTCACTGAAGGTATGTGTAGCATTTTCCTGAGTAGTACTTGTCAGTAGATCTAAATGAATATTTTCAATACAGACGCTTGTGTTGGGGAAATATGAAGTAGCTGTTAAGTGTTTTAACAAGGAAAAAGTAGTCAGTGAGTCACAGAGAATGGTTTACACCAGGGTTATCAAGGTTAATGGAAGATACACCCAAAAGCAATTGCAAAATGTAGCTCTTAAAGGAGGCAAGCCTACATTGCACTATGTATGGATTGGAGGGGAACATTTGTATTATTGATTGTGTGCCTGTTAGTGTTTGAAGGCTATAAAATATGTTCCTATGTGCACTATTAATACTTCCAGTGGAGTATATATAAAGGGCAATATTTTGTATATCGGGTAGGTAGGCAAGTACTCCATACTCATATACTTGCACTATGTACATATTGCCACGCAGCAATCTTCCTGTAAAGGGAAGAAAAAGGAAGAACAAAGTCTTTGACAGGAAGACTAGGAAGACCAGTGAATGAGGTGTTGGCACAGGACCTCAATCTCTCCATGTGCATGGCAGGATACTGTGAATGACATCAATGGCATCAGTGGCCTGGATGACAGCTATCAGCAAGTCAGACATAGAGCCACTGACATAACGCACAATGCAGAAAAATGTGCTCTACACTTTTCTGTGAAGTTAGATAGATGGGAGGGGCAGTAGCTTGAGCCATCTTTGAGGGAGATGTATATGGTTCTGGTCACTCTTAGAGTGGGAACAGACTCCTCACAGTCTCATTGGACTTTGAGCCAATCTGCACAGTGGCCTAAGAGTATCCATTGAAGATGCCCTGTGGCCATTGCTATACTTGTATTACACCATGATTGTTTTTGATTGTGTCTTTTTTCACTGCATATCCCATTAACGTTGTGTATTTCTGGTATTATAAGAGTATTAGGGGTATGACTTTCATGCATACCTGTGCAAGTTAAGGTATTATGCAATATTGTTGTTAACTACAATAGTATGAAATCTACACTGGGTGTAAGTTAGAGGTGATGGGTTATACTTACACTGTCATTTTTGCTTTGTTGTGTTTACAGGTAATCCTCTATCCAGCACCACCACCATAGAATTTATACTGTTTAATGGTGTAGAATCATGTAACTCTGAAGATGATGATAACAGTGAACAGTTGGCATAGTCATGGAATACACTATCTGTGTTGGGCACAGGGAGTGTACAAACAAGATCCCCTAAGCAGACTATGAGCATAGGCACTATGCTTGTTGACACCCAAGAAACACATACCACTAAGGGAGGATAGGTTAATGTGGACACTCATTGTCTGCCACAGTCATGGGTACTGCCCTTTCACCAAGCTAGCCATGTTGATGGGTGCAACCCAATGTATGTGCAGGATCATTGTAGAGGTACAGACTAATGCCATCACAACCTTTGCAGATTTGATACACTCACTGCAGGATGTGATGGATGACCTCTGGAAGTGTATGTCCCATATGTGTGACAGTTTTGATAGGACTGATTACATACTGGTGCAAGGTAGCTCTTCCTAAGCTCACAAGCAGCATTGTAGGCATGGTCCACACCTCAGATCCATCTCTGCCTCCACAGATGGTAGCCATCATGGATGTGAACAGCCAAGGTCATGGCCACACAGCAACACTGGATGTGGAGAAACCTAAGGGTAGGAGAGTGAGGCCATGAGTAATCTGGCATTACTAACTGAATATAGGGATCAGTGATTTATGAGGGCAAGGACAAATGATAAGATGAGACATCAGAGCAGTTCTGTCAACTTAGGGATAGGGGAAAGGTACGTCAGTAAGGTGTGTATGTGTGTGTGTGTGTGTGTGTGTGTGTGTGTGTGTGTGTGTGTGTGTGTGTGTGTGTGTGTGTGTGTGTGTGTTTGAATGTGTGCATGTCTGTGTGCAACAGTGAATGGTTGGTTTCTCTGCTAATGCAATGCATGGGCCACCAGTATTAACTACTATTAAAAAAGTTCTGATTTGCACTTGCAGTAGTTACGGGGATTCAGAGGCATCCAAATTTGCCAGTATTGAGGTATTTCCTTATTATGGCTAACATGACTCTGATTTGCAAAGTCCTGAATCATATAAACTGTACCTTTTTGCTGCAGATCATACCACAAGCACTGGGGTTGTTTTAGAATCCCCATGATGACTTCTAGTGAAGAAATAATAAATGAATCACTGTCATTTTGCAAAGTAATACTAAATATGAAAAAGATTGATGATCATCGTGAATACATGTGAAACGTGTAGAAAGGTATGCTTAAGGACTCTTTTAAAGTTAAGAATGGTGAAGTCGAGCATATTCCAATGTTTCTTTTTTACATTAAAAAAATGCAAAAATATTGTTTATTATTTTGGACAACCAGAAGTGTCTTAAACTTTTCCAAAGAAAAAGTTGGATAAGAAAAGAGACACACTAAGCTTAATTGTGAAAAGTACAATTATCAATCTAAACGCATGTGATATTTCTCATCTAACAGTAATGCAGGAAAAAAAGAATCATTGAGTAAATATGGAAGATTATGAAAACTGCATTTAGAAACATAAGCAAACCAACTATGGAGTTAGACTTTCACAATGTTTATCTGTGATAATGGAAGAAGTAAATGGAAAGAAGATAAAGAAGATACTACAGAACCAAATAAATTGCACATATATAAAGATTAGTAAAGAGAGGAACAGGAAAAATGAAAGATATGAATTTTTAACTGTTTTAACAGTTAATGTAAACAGCTTCCAATGAAGTAGAAGAAAACATGGAATATTAAATTGCATAAATAAGCAAAATAAGCAAAAAAAGTAGAGTCTTATAAAATGTGACATAGGTTCAAATGAAGATGACAACAAACAACTGTATAAAAGATCAACCTGCTAAACACTAATGGGTGCATGTATCACAAATGCTGAAAACAGATATTTAAAAAGCTGTCAATAGGTGGGAGTAATAACTTCTTATCATAATATCGACACTTTCCATATCATCATGGAATGTGAATGGTCTCACAGGTGTAGACAAAAAAGGAAAGAATGTTGAGAGTGCATATAGCAAAGCTACAGTAGACACATTTGGAAAGAAATGAGCACGTGACTTGATAAAGAAAAACTGTTATTATGGAGCTTAAGAAAATGTTGTCAGAAATAAACAGCTTTCCGTAGGGAATATTACTTATAGATGGGGATTGCAATTTGATTTGCAACAGTGGAATTTGATTTGCAACATTGAAGATATCTGGGGGCCTGAAAGGAAAAGCATAACAAAAGAGGGTAGTTTTCTGAATAAATTCATGAAAATATTTGGTATGGAACATGCAAATTCAGTAGTAGGAACTCAGAGGGAATTTACATATTATTCCCAAAGTTACAATAACAGAAATAGACAAGCCAGAATTTATATTTTACAAGAGCATGTGCATTTAATTGAGACCTTTGACACACACCTACACCTTTAAACTGTCCCTGATATTTGGGAACGTCCCTGATTTTGACTCAAATAATAGCGCTGTCCCTCTTAACACTGGTGCCTTTTGGACAAAAGGTGGTGAATTATACTTAATAAATAATGACAATAATTGAGAGCTGAATACTTGTTTTACTTCAGGAAATGTATATTAATTTATATTCTCTAATTCTGTTAATGCCTCAAGTTAATAGAAGTAATATTTTAAAAGAGCCCCTGATTGTCCCTGATTTTTTCTGGATTTGTCCCTGATTCTGTTGAGATTTGTCCCTGATTAGTTGATGGTGGTTGGCTAGTACCGTGTGTTGGCTTTGGAGCTACTAAAAAACTAAAATTGTTTATAAATAAAAAGTCTGAATTGTTAAGCTGAAAAAGTCTGTAAAACTGGTGGGCTTTAGGATCTCACAGGAGACTTCAGTAAGAATAGCAGCAAAGCTCAAAGACAACATTAAGTATCCCAAGTAGGATGTTACATGCCAGCAGAGGGGGAGATTTGAATGGAACAACACTGAACCATCAGACCAAATGGGGGAGAGATTTGAAGGCCAGCACAGATACAACTGCCAGAGTAAATAGGGAGATTTAATGGCCAGCAAGACTGGACTGCCACAGTGAGCCCCTACTGAAACAGTGAGCACAGCTAGTGTAATCAGTCCCATGGACATAGGTAGGTGTGTGTGTGTGTGTGTGTGTGTGTGTGTGTGTGTGTGTGTGTGTGTGTGTGTGTGTGTGTGTGTGTGTGTGTGTGTGTGTGTGTAAAATGCCCCACTTAGGGATGGCAGGTTGGTTAACTCATTCAGGCTCAAACCCTGTACCTTGAGCTTGAGTACAGGAAACTAGACCCTGAAATATCTACAACAACTAAGTAAATGCATTTTCAAAGACTGTTGAATTCCAGTACATTTTCAAAAACTGCTGAGTTTCTGACCATGCATTTTCAAAACATGTTGAGTCATAGTACATTTTAATTTCTATGCATTTTCAAAGAATGTTGATTTTCTGTGCATTTTCAAGGAATTTTGAGTTTCAAGGGAAGAGAATTTTTACTGTTGCTCGTGTTAGGTCTGTTTTCAACATGTGGCTGTATTGTTTAGGAAAGGGCCATCATCAGCATTTCTGCTATAAAATTTGAAAACAGTGTTCATAGCATAATGAGTAGTATACTTGCCTTTGGTGCAGAAAGCTGTGGATTCTACTCCTACACCATGGATTGCTGATATTATACTGCCCTTTAAAGTGCTGCACTCATGCATGTGTCCTCCTTTGGATGAGATGCCTAGTAACTATGAGCCTGTTGTTGGTTTGAAAGCCATTCCCTATTGCAACATTACCAGCTTAATATTCTTCTTCTTTCGGCTTTTCCGGTTAGGGATCACCACAGTGGATCACCTGTCTGCTCATGATTGGCAATGGAGTTTTACAGTGTCGAGCTGCAGCCTTCCACAGAAGGCACACACACATGCACTCACACCTAGGGCCAATTTAGAGTGTCCAATCCACCTACAGCATGTCTTTGGGATGTGGGAGGAAACCGGAGCACCCGGAGGAAACCCATGCGACCACAGGGAGGAAATGCAGACTCCACACAGAAGGCACCCAAGCCAAGGATCGAACCAGGGAACCTCTTGCTGTGAGGTGACAATGCTAACTGCTGCACCACTGTGGCCACCCACCAGCTTAATCATTTTTTAAATGTAATGTGAGCAATTTATTCTTCAAGGGTGGCAAGCACTGAATTTGTACAGTAGTGAAAGTCAGTTGATAAGGGGTGGGACAAATTGTTGGTTCTGTGAAAATAGTGTACCCCTCCCCCCGGAGGAGTACCCTCTTCCTTCATAACAAATGTCTGACTTCTGCTGCATGCTACTTGTTGTGTGCATGCACATAGGTTCCTACTCAACAGGAGCAACTCCTAATAATTACGCAAGCCACCACTCTCCTCCCTGGGAGGTGTGTGGCAACATCAGTCACTCGTTACCACCCTCTCCAACCAGCTCTGTCAAAATTGGGTTGCCTGAGCTATATTCAGAGCTTTATCACACTATGCCACCAGAATTGGCTGAACATTTGTTTTTTGAGTATTCTGTCAGCAAATTGGGACTTCAGTGTTATGTGCTATTGTTTCTGTTAGCTTGTTGAACATCCTGTTACAGAGTTGCTGATTTGTTACTGTTCTGAAACAGTGTTGTAAAATGGGCTTCCTACTGAAATGCCATGACTCACTATGCTGAGTCCCAAAATACTATAAAATACACTAAAAATACAGGAGAAGAGTGAATATCAAACATCATTCTTTTCCTTTACAAATACTAACCCTGATATTGACATATCTGGGAGAAAAGAAAATATTCTGAGAAGTGGCAATAGGAGACTTATTATATGTAAGTCTGGATTTTTAGTCATTCAGTCTCCTTATGTCAGGACTTGGCATAGTGATTCCCAACATATTAAATGGTTACCAGCAAAATGTTCAGCACTTAGACAAGGTATGGTCTTTTCCTGTACTAAACTGTAACACTACTTCTTTGATATATTTTCTTCCCTCCATCATTATAGGCAGTCTGGCCCCCCAGCCCTATCCATGCCTGGTCTACTAGGCTTGCCCCCTAGAGTTTATCCAGTATTGACGGAGCCAGTCATGGATCCTTATGCTTCTGGGAGACATAGATCTGGGGAAGTTTCTTATATGACCTATTTATGTTGTCCCCTCCCTTGTGCTAAGGTGGCATGGTCTAGGTAGGCATGTGAAATGAGCAAGCAGCATATCACTCTACCTCTGCATCAGCTCAGCCACTTTCCACCCTCAGCCACACTCCCACCTGGAATTGCAGCAAAGAGACACCCATTCACCACCCTACTCCCCTGATAGGCATACACATCCCTTCTCCTGTCACTCTATCAGTCAACCAGTCCACTAACTGAACCTAGATTACCTGGATCATAGTCAAGGCTTTATCCCTCTATGCCACCAGAGTGGTTAGACACAACTTCTTGATGTGGCACCTTAGTTTTGTGTTACAAGGTCACATTAGGATTTTTGGCATTTGCAGATTTTCAATATCTGGCTTAATATCTGGATGTGTTCTTTATTAGTTTATCATCTTCCTGAGCAATTTATATTTTGAAAATTCTTCTCTATGGAAGCTTATTAGGGCAATAGTGGTTTATTGACATCTGTATTTTATTGTAGAATAATTTACTCAGAGTACTTTTTTGTTAAATAATGCCTCAGTTTTGTCTTATAATATATATGTTATACTTCATTGTTTTACCTAATATGCATCACTGCCAACTAATGTAAAGTGCTCAGATTTAAATACTATAATAAAATTAAAACTGAAATCAAACTTACATGCGTTAAGTATCCTGTCATATATTTGCCACTACCTTGTCAAAATACATTTTGTATAAGACTCCTTTTTGTGCACTTTATGCCCATATGGATTGAAAAGGAATATTACATGTTATAGCCAGAAGTGTCTTGACTGTAGGGCCTTGGAACTTTTTTCAAGAAAACATTAGTTAGCAGTACCTGAAAAGGTGTCCTTCCCATGGCTCTAATGGTTGTTGACTGTCTGAAAAAGTACTGTTCCTTTTTTAATAAGGCATGAAAATGGTTGTGACTGATGTGGTATCTCTCTTAGCAATGGATCTGATGTTGTCTTTTTTTCATCTGATTCAGCCTTTGGGTTATTGGATCTGACTGGATCCAACCTTGGTGCCATAGCTGGCCTTAGGCATAGGCCAATTAGGTGGCTGCCTAGGGTGCCGTTCTAGCAGGGGTGCTTTTTCAGTAATCTGGATGGTGCAGGTAGACCAGGATGGGGGCACCAAGAGGTGTGAGAGGGTGCTTGCGGAGCCCTTTTGCCTAGGGCACCATTTGACCAAAGGCCAGCACTGCACGGTGCCATTTAGAATCTGTGGATCCAGGGCTCTGACTCCTCACCTACCCATAATCCTTCTCTTTCTCCAAATACCTCAGATCTCATTTTCTACTGATCAAGAAGGATGTGTTCTTGAGGGCTCTGACAATTTACAGCTAAGTTACTACTTTTTTCTCAGAATGCAGTTTTTGGCAGGTTTCTTTCCTCTCTCAAATCCCCCTCTTAATAGCTAAATAAGAAATTTAAAAAATCAATATGTAATAACTTTTTTCTCTTTTAGTGCTTTTTACTGTACTTAAAATTGTGTATCTTAAAAGCATATTTTCTTGCTATTATACATCCACTTATATATATAGTTGGCTGCTATAAAGTGTTTTTCTTTCTGGCAGGACTGTCTTCTGGTTTGGTGTATATTATACCTTTGGTATATATCATACCTTTCCATGGCAGATAAAGTTCAAGGATTCAAAACATGTATGGTCTGCAGCCATAAGATTCCACCACAGGATCTACACTCCTTTTGTGTCTCTATTTCCTATGGGCAGCTCATCTTGAAGTCAAATGCAAGGCATGCTCCTCTTTTTATACCAGGGCCCTTCAAGGTCATAGGGACAACTTAGTTTTAAAACATCTTATTTCCAACAAACAGGACTTTCTATCCAAGCTTCGACTTCCACTTCTACTCCTCCTGTGTCCCCAGTTAAAACAGTGATAAAATCCTGAGGAAAAAGAAGGGGAGAAAGACAAATCATCTGAAAAGAGGTCAGATAAGACCAGTAAATTGTCTCCAGCCCCATTGGAAACCTTGGATGCAGCAGCAAATATTCCTTGATAAATAGATCTGACTCTGACTCCTGGATCCAGTCATTGAAACCTCCTCCGTGTTTCTCACTGGAGCCAATGAGTCCATGGTTTCACTCACCTTTCTTGCAGGAGAGGAGCTCATCAAGACCACCTTCAGTAGCTTTTGTTCCAGGTCCATTTGATCATGCAGGAACCTTGACATGGAGGTTCCCCTCAGGTGCAAATTCAACTAGGGGCTCTCCCGGAAGCATCCAAACAGGACATTCCAGAAATGGCTCCAAAATAACCTCCACTGATACCTCCTATTGTGGTCCATCCCTTAGATTAGAGGTTCATGGTTCCAAGCCTCTAGGGTGCACCCATGTGGGTGCCAACAGTTGTGTCAACTTCAACTCTGACAGTATCCTGTACTCTCTCAACTATGATACTTTTCGACTGGGATGTGTCTTGGAAGTGAAGCATCAGTGCAGGGGCTCAAGGCATGGATTCAACACTGAAACGTTTGGAAGCATCTCTTTGCATCTGTGCCTTGTCACTCCATAACTCTTCAAATTATTGGCTCCATCCTAACCCCATTTGGACACTGAGTTTGACTCTGCTTATCCAGGTCAACAGGGAAACTCAGTTTCATTCAGTTTCAGGATTACTCACCACATAAGCAGCCAGTCTGACTCTGACCCATCTACAGAAGTCCCATCAATACAGGGCCCCAGAAAACAGACTTGTAAGAGGAGACTTTTAGATTCCTTCCCAGAATCAATCACTGAAGACACAGACTTGGATAACAGGGATAGATCCCCAAGATCCCCTCTAGAGGACATCACTTTCAGTGACATTTTGGAATTAATGAAACAACGAGGGGGTTGCTCCACTGATACACCATCCCCTGTGGAATCTATGTTCCTTGAGGCATTTGGAGCTGGCTCTTCTATCTCTTGGGTTGTACTGCCTGCTGATGCACTTATAGACCTAGTAGCTCAGGAGGTTTGGAAAGATCCTGATACAGAAGAGACAATTCCTAAGAAACCAGATAAAATCTTGATCATACCTAATGACAGTGCACACTGAAGCAAGGGTCCCCAGTAGATGCAATGGTTATAACAGCAGCCACTAATAAGAAACTCTCTGAAGAGAGTATGTGTGACTATGAAAGGCTTCAAGACATCCTTCCTTAATGCCCCCTTTGATGGTTCCATACTCTTCAGACCAAAGATTAAGCAAACTCTTAAAAGGAGTGAACAGTATAGTAAGACTCTTTGTGCCATTGGAGTCCACTTGTCCACCCCTCAGATAACCTTTTCCAGGTACTGGAGGCTATTAAGAAGATGCAGTTCCAAATATCTCAAAGGTTTAACCAGGACGCTCCTGCAGACTGATCTTTCTGAGACAGAGGGGGAGCAATTCCATTGGATGCAACCCTAGGGGCAGAGGCAGACCACAGAATTAGGGTTTTTACCATCCTTTTTCTGACAAATCCTTCCAGCACTCCTGAAAGATTGCCCAACTACCACACTCTGCTTATCCATGCACCCACAAGCCTGGTAGCCCATCATACTAGATACTTGGGTGCTGTGCATAATCACCAGAGACTACATCATTCCATTTGTTTCCCCTCCTCTAAAGAAAAGAAAGATCCCTGTAGTGCCATCTGATAGGTGTAATCTAAAACAGCAGATGTCTTAAAGCTATTGGAAAAAAGAATCATCCAGCAGGTCCCCCCGACCAGTTAAAATCCAGAGTCTACTCCAGGTTCTTTTTAGTTCCAAAAAAGACAGTGGACCTAAGGTCTATTTTGGGGCTCAGTCACCTCAATCAATTTGTAATGCAGACAAATTTTCAGATGTTCACAGTTCAATCCATTCTACCTTTTCTGAGGGAGGACAATTGGATGTAGTCTATGCATCTCCAGGGTGACTACAACCATATCAAGGTAGTGAGGCAATCTGGGGATTTCTCCATTTCCAGCTGGGAGCCAATCGCTTCCAATTCAGGACACTGCCCTTTGGTCTTAACACAGCCTCCTGGGTGTTCACCAAATGCATGACAGTGGTTGCAGCTTATCTCAGACTGCTAAGGTTCTAGGTGTTCCTATATTTAGATGACTGACTCCTCACTTCCCCAGTCAGGGATCTTCTAGTCCAGCAATGGGACTTCTTGCTCCAACTTCTTCAGAAATTGTTAATCACAATTGATCAAAAAAGAGGCAATTGACACCCACACAACAAGTAAAATTCATTGGATACCACCTGAATATGAGCAATCAAATAGCCAGTCTCCCAGAGTCCAGGATTGTATCTCTGTGTCAAGTAGACATTCAAGTTCTCTAACAACCCTCGCCTTGCAAGATTTACTCTGCAAGTACTAGGACTAATGGCTTCAGCTACAACATTGTTTCTACTAGCCAGATACCACATGAGAGTTCTTCACTGGACCTTTTCTGTACAATGTTCCCAGTTTTCACATTCACTTTATGCTAAGGTTCATCTAAAGCCCATTTGCAGTCTCACATTAGATGATGATTGATCTCATCAGCTGTCCTGGAAGGTCACCCCTTTTCTCCACTACTCCCCATGGCCAGAGTAGACACAAATGCTTCCATCCTGGGGTAGGGGGTGGAAATTTCAAAGGGAAGCTGATGGAAGTTTCCTGGTTGTGCATGGAAGCCAGTCTCCACATCAATGTCCTGGAGAAGAGAGCAGTTCTAGCATTACAGGCTTTCCAGGACTCTCTCCCTAAGGGTGTGATCTCCATCCAAACAGACAGACAACATGGCAATAGTCTGGTATATCAACATAAAAGGCAGAACCTGTTCATATCCTTATACTGGGAGGCCATGAGATTGTGGCAATGGGTGATGCTTTCCTGCCACTTTCTCACAGCAATGCATATCCTGGAAACGTCCAGTTCTGTTGTTCTGGCCCATGATTGGTCCCTCAGTCAATAAGTGGTGAATCAAATCTTCATGCCAAATGTTAGCACTTCATCAGACCAGAGGTTTGATGAAGTGCTAACATTTGTCGTGAAAGTGCTTACCTTTACATTTTTTACTATGAGCTGTTAGTTATTTTAATAAAGTGTATGTTGTTTTTTTATCGAAACCTTCTGCTGCATTTCTTTCTACAGTATCGTTGTGCTTGTTTGGGGATTCTGCTACACGTTCTTTTTCAGATTGAATTAAATCTTCAACCACTAGGGTCAACCATGCTGTGATGGTACCTAAACATCAAGTGCAGCAGTTACTCTGTACTCAGGGTCAGTCACCAAGGGACAGTCTTGTCCACAGGGGTTTTATATATGTTTTTCTACCCTTTTTCTAATAACAAAGTTTATTCAGAAAGCAAGAAGGTGCAAGGCCAAGGTAATCCTCATTGCTCCTTTTTGGGCCTGGCAAGTTTGGGTCCCTTTCTCTGGCCTCATCTAGTATGCTCTCCCTGGACACTGGACTACTGTCCAGATATTCTGACTCACCCATCCAGGCATCCTCTCCCAGACACAAAGACACAGAAGCAAACTGCATGGGTGTTCCGTTTTCACAGTGGACAAATATGCCAGACTTTCTGTTCAGGTGGTTCATATTTTGTCAGCTTCACAAAAATCAATAACAGGGAAAGTTTACCTCAGTAAATAGAAGAGATTTTCAGTCTGGGTAGCCTCTAAAGGAATAAATCCATTTGCAGCTCCTCACCCTTCTATTCTGGGCTTCGTTTTGGATCTTTTCCAAAAAAGGTTCTAAATCTTCAACTATCAAGGTTCAATTAGCAGCTATTTTCAATCTCCATATTTGGCACAATCAGACTGCTACAGATTCAGTGAAGATTTCCAAGGCCTTTCTGAAAGGAATCTTCCTATTGAGACCTCCTTTAAGCTATTCAATCCCTCCATGGGATATAACTATCATGCTTCAAGCATTAACAAAACCTCCTGCAACAATAGCAGATTTAAAGTATATTTCTTAGAAGACCATTTTCCTGGTGGCCATCACGTCAGTGAGAAGGATCTCCAAGTTGCAAGCACTTTCTTGAAAAACCCTCACTTGATATTTCATAAGGATAGGGTGTCTTTGAGAACAAATCCCACATTCTTTCCAAAAGTAACATCCAAAATGAACCTAAATGAAACCATTAATTTACCAGTATTCTTTCCAAAATTTTCCAGCAAATGAGAGTATACCCTGCATTTATTAGATGTTCATAGACAACTTAGATTTTATCTCCACAGGACTAAATATCATAAGAGATTTGATAAGCTATTTGTAGCATTCTCTAGAGTAAAGTTAAGCCACACTATTTCTATAGTCATACTGTCAAGGTGGCTTTCAGATTGTAAAGCTTTTGTCTGCAAAAAAGTGAGTCTTTCTTTAACTAAGAAACCAAAAGTCCATTCAACAAGGTATGTTGCTACTTCTACTGCCTTTATGCATAGAGTTCTTATTGATGAAATATGTGCTGTAACAACTTGGGCCATGTTCTCACATTCATATCCCATTACAAGCTAGATATACAGTCAAGATCCTGTACATCTTCTGACTACATCATTCCAAGAATACCTTTCCTTGATACCTCCCAGGGATTTTTTGGAAGCTAGGGAATCTGTCCCAAAAGTTGAATCAGACAAAAAAAGACAATGTTGAATATGAAAGTTATGTACACCATAACGATAGAGCCATGTTGTCTACTTTTTGTCTGGTAAAACATTCCTCCCAACTTCTCTTTTTTTCCAAATTTCTCACCTGGTGCTCCTCTTTGATCGAATGGAACTAATTAGGAACTTTGCCATTTTACAACCTCAGCTGGTTGCAACCTTTCTGTGTTATGTTCTGGTATAGACTGTCAGGTATTTCCTTTTGTGACACAATGAAAATCTGTGTATTGATAAGTAGGCAAACTTGGTCTGAGGTATTTGAAGAAAGACAGGTATTATGGGTAGGTGAGGAGTCAGAGCCCTGGAACCACAGCTTCTAAAATGCGCCAAGGTCAGAACTGGTCAAGTCCAATAACCCAAAGGTTGAACCTGGTGAAAAGAAGACAACACGGATCTGTCATTATGGTATGTCCATAACTTTCTTTTCCTTCCTTCCTAAAACATAAGATACAGGTCCTTGTGGTAGTTTCAAGCAGTTGTTGTGTAAAGATAACCCACCAGTAAATTGGTACCATGTCTGCTAGCCCCTCACTTGTCTTTTCCTCCCTAGTGTCTCAGTGTGGACATCTAAACACATGTGAATGAGCTGGAAAATGATTCCCAAAACCTTGATATCTACTAGCACCAGTGGCTTCTGACTTTGTTGCTGGATCTTTTTGTGATGCTTTACTCTGCTCCATGAGTTCTTTTACCAGTGCCCTACTGTCAAAATGTACCTCACGTCCAAATTTATGATCATCAGCTCATGTTCTTAACTTGACATTGAAGTCCTGGAATTTACAGTGGTAACTCTTGGCTTCAGTCCTACCTCTAAAAATGCCATGTCATACCTCCAACTCTCAGCATGCCATGGTCACTTCCCATGGTCTTCCTTATGTCTTTTCAGTAGTTGCACCAACCAAATTACTCTGGCATACCTGTAGTATGACATATGTGCACTTCCTGACATAAATAAAAAGTTTTATCACGTCATCACTAGTCCTGCCCTTTCTCAGTTATGGGACAGTTGTCACTGCCTCTCATCCAGAGTGTATTAGCTGACCTGTTGGCACTTCCTTTGAACAAGTCTCTAATCACTAAAACTCTCCCTTACCACTTCTCACCTTCAATCCCAGATTTAGCCCTTCATAGGCTGCTTTTGCTAACTCGTCTACCAATTTCTTCTATGATATTTTTCCTGTGTATATGTATACCACTTCTGAAAAGTACAGCTGTATAAATTGAATTTACCATAACAGTAGAAGTTCAAATGATCACTGCTGCAGAAGCCTTAGATATTATGGACTACATTCTGTCAAGGAAATGTCAGCTACCAGCTTCCAAAGCTTCAGGGCACCTTCCACATGCCCAAACTGTCAAACAGCTGAAGCTGAGCTGACTAAAAGACAAGTTTGGGTGCAAAGCCCTTCAGAGCTTTCCTGCCAGCAGACAGAAGAAGGCTAAGCCTTGAAAGGACAAGGTGAGCAATAACAAAAAAAATAGATGTCCACATCAAAAAACAAGGGGATGGAGGAAGGGAGTGGATATTGCAGCAGTGATCATTCGAACATCTACTGTTATGGTGCGTTCAATTTACCCAACTATAAAATGTTCTTCATATTGATCACTGCTGCAGTAGCCTTAGCTATCAGGTTAGATTACCATAGCTAACTACATTTGGGAGGTAGAAGGAGAACGGTCCATGATCCCCTGGAGATTGGTCCTATTAAAGCATGATCTGGACCTAGAGAAGGATCCCAACATACGGTGCCTGTAAAAGTATGCAAAGAGGACCAAGACCACTTTTCACAAACACAGCAGGTAAAAACTGGAATCAGCTTCCTTCTGAATTACCAACCCTTGCTTCTACTTCTCTTTTTAAAAAACATCTTAAAGAACATCTTAAAACTCATTGGCTTTGTCCATGCGCTAACCCAAACTGATATGTTTTTTCCTTCCAGCTCTTACCCCTTTCCCTACTCCTCTAACCTATGCCTCCAAATCTAGTTATTACTCTTTTCTTCTCAGTAACAGGATAAAATATAATGGCTTTTCTCTCTTAATTGGGTTTTTCTCATACCTACTATTGTGTTTAGTATAATTTTTTAGTATAATTTTTATAGTTTATAATTTTATTATTATAATTTTTTTGACCAATGTTGCCTCTGTACTGTGATTTCACGTGTTTTATATATTGTAAACGTTCTCACTGTTCATGCTTGGAGCTTTTCTCCCTGGGCCTCTACTGAAAATGGACATATATCCAGTTAGACTAGCCCAGTCAACAAATGTAAAATAAAAAATAAATATAAAAAATAATAAGTAGCAGGATCTAGAATACTTTTTTAAATACATCCCTTTACAAAATGCCAAAGAAGAAGCCAAGGTCCTGATAGAGTGGGCCTTGACCCTGCCTGGAATAGATTTGTCACGGTGAGTGTAACAAAAGGTAATAGCCTTACACAACCATTTGGAAGTAGTCTGTTTTGACACCAGTGCCCCTTCTTCATACCTTCATGAGAAATTAACAATTTATCCAATGGTGTGAAAGATTTAATTCTGTCAAAATAGAACCTGAGTTGTCTGGGGACATCCAGGGTATGGAGTATCCTTTCATCCTCATGTTTAGGTTCAGGAAAGAAAACAGGGAGATGGATAGTATGACTTAAAGTAAACTCAGATACCACTTTAGGTATAAAAGAAGGATTAGTTCTCAAAGAAACCATGTTTTTTTTGTAGAAAATGAGGTATAGCTGACTCACCACAAGAACTTGCAACTCAGACACTCTTCTTTCAGAGGTCAGATCAATAAAACTGTTTTCCATGTTAAGAACCTCAAGTCAGCTAGATTAGCTGGTTCAAATAACCAAGTGTTAGTTTCTCTAACATGAAATTAAGATCCCAAGGAGGTGCCACTGGTTTACTTGGAGGCCTCTTATGCAAAACCCTTTTCAATAAAATTATGACATGCAACTGCCTTGAAAAAGACATGCTGAAGTGGCTGATAAATTAAACTTGACAGAGGAATAAAAAAAAAGCCATAGGATAGTATCTCATACAAATATTATAAAACCAGAGAACAACTAGCCCTAAATGGGTGCTGGTAAATGATGTTGGTATCAACTAGAAAACCTTTTCCGTTTGCTACTATATGATTTTCTAGTAGCAAGCATTCTTGCCTCCATTTGCACCTGCTGTACATTCTCAGAAAAAAAGGTGCCTAAAAGGAATTAAAACCCTATCTTCCAGGCAGTCAACTGAAGATGACTGATGTCAGGGTGTATCAAACAACCCCTGTTCTTGTGTGAGTAGATCCATTCTGTGAGGAAGTTTGTGGTAATTGCCTCTGGACATCTCCAAAAGAAGGGAGAACCACAGTTGCCTGGGCCAGAAGGGAGTTATCACAATGATCTTGAGGGATTCCTTCTGAATCTTCAGAAGTACCCTGGATATTAGTGGAAAGGATGGAAAGGTATACAGGAGCATTCTTGTCCAAAGAAAAGAAAAGGCATTTGTCTTCCAGGCCTTCTTGCATGGAGTCCTGGAACAGAATGTTGCCAGTTAATTGTTCAGAGAAGAAGCAAGGAGGTCTACTTGTGAAACTCCCCACAGATGGATCAAATCTTGGAAGACTCCTGGATCTAGTTTCCATTTATGAGGGTCTGCCCTGGCACTGCTCAACTTGTCTACCACACAGTTTTGCTCTGCCAAAATGTAGGACGTCTGCAGAGTGAAACTGTGCTATGAAGCTATATCCCAAGCTAACATGGCTTAGTCTGCAAAGGGGGGGGGGTGGTGGTATGGCCTGGTTGGTGACTTGATGTACCACATCACTGTGGTATTGTCTGTAACCACTTGAAGAGGTCCCAGGGACCAAAGATGGTTCAAAGAATTCAGTGGCTTGATCAGGGCAAGCAACTTGTTGATATTTATTTGCTTGCATCTGTCCTTGGTGCCCCACACCCTCAGCACTTTTATCTCCTCTAAAACTAATCCCCAATCAAATTCTGAAGCATCTGTGGTGACTGATTGCTTTGGAACAGGGAGGGAGAAGGGGAGACCTTGATTTAAGGATACTTATTGTCTCCACCAAGTGATTTTACTTCTGGTAAACCCCACTACTGGGTTCTGAAAAGATAAATGATGTTGATGCTGGGGCAAAAGTGATTTTAAATACCACTGTATATTTCTCATCTGGAGTCTCTACCATCTCATCTTTTAGCATGTGACTCTTCCATCAGGAACTTTGTATACCTTCATCCTGCAGGTTTGTATGCCACACTACCACACCCCACCTGCAGCACTGACCAAGCTCACATTCTCACCCCTCTTGCAACCATTTTCCTGTCTACACATTTTCTTTGTGTTTTGCTTTCTGTTATAGATATTTGACAACAATCAGTACTAAATGATTTCCAGCTTACTATCACTTTTTCCTGCCTATGCAATAGTTTTGGCTACTGCTCATGTACTAAACCCTTTTCAAACTCCTATGCCTCATTTGCCCTTTTGGTGCTCTCCTATAAGTCCTCTCAGTTCACTCTGTCCTTCCGCTGACTGAGCTTCCACAGTGCACAATGGTATGCTGTTTGCTTTATGTGCAGCTGTCTGCTACAGTTGCTTCAGATAACATTGTTGCTTCTTTCTCACCCCTTTTATCTGACAAAATATCTTTACTGATGGCACATGTTGATGCTTTGTAACCCTTGCATAGTTACATGCTGTGCTATATTGCTGCAGCTTATGAAGTAATTCAGTAACCCATATACCTATTTGCTTGACAACACCCTATGATTCACTGCCCTAGGCTGCTATTTTGTAATTTATCCATATCATCATTTGTGTTACAGAGATGATTACATGCCATATTGTAAACAGGGACATGATTTCTTATTAAACTTTTTGTATTTGTTGGAGTACCATTTATAAATAAACCAGAGTTCAAAGGTTCATCTCAAAGGCAACTAAATTAAACATAATCAAATAAATACTTAACACATAAACAAACAGCAAGACAAAAACTTCAGAAAATAATCCTGTAATGGCTTATGCTAGAGGAAGGAAAAAGAAACACAATAAAGGTCAAGAATTGCGATGGTATGCCTTGAAAAAAAATGGTCAGGCAAAGTAAGTATAACTCACTAGCATGTGAAGCCAAGCTGCTAAGCTGAATTTGTAATAATATCACTGAAATTTGTTAAATGCAACAAGAACTATGTTTCAGAAAACTGAGCAAAATGGCAAAATCTGTAAATTGTGTTCCAAACCAATGCAGGTAAATTAGAATGTAATTGCAACTACTGCCCAAAGTACATTAAAACAGGGAAAAATGCATTGCCAATTATTTCTCCACATCAAATCCTCTTATATTTTGAACATACTAGTAATCCTGTAATGTATGCCAGCAAAAAGTAGGTACATTTACAACAAATAAAGGCATCAGCAATTAGACAAACATTTCACTATGATATGTTGCACCATTACTAATAGTTTAGAGGACAGTACATTATATACAGTCTCTAGAGATGATGTGCCCTGTTAGACTTTTCTGCAGTTTGTTGATGTGAAATTCTCTGAACTTCATTTTGTCACAGGAAGAAAGATTGAAAGTCAGAATGCTGACTGCTGTTTTCCATTGGAAATTACTGTCAGCGTGCATACCTCTCAACCTCTTAGAGCAAGAAAGTTGGACAAAGCCTAAAATAATGGAGGGACAAGGGGCCACAAATAGTGACATATTTTAAATATTGCTATTATAAAGTTGCTATAATAACAGAATCTGTGTTAGAATGTATTTTCTGAAGGATTTGAAGTTTGAAACTCAAATATATGTCATTATTTAGTGAGTTCTATCTTCAGTGATTTGCAAGACAATCACATATTTTATGAGTAAAAGACAAAAAAATATAAGCCAAAACTCTGGACATTTGGTGAAAATCTGGACAGTTGAGAGATATACTGGTGAGACTTCTATGTTTGCAACAGCAATGACTCATTCATTTATGGAGAGTTCTCTTCTTCAAGTTTGTGCAACCGTGAAATTGGTATATATACCCTTCTGTGTTTCAGGCATTATTTTAAAGTATTTTGAATTATTGGCTGTGTGGAAGTTGGTGATTCATAGCAGAAGTTGTTACTCATAAATAGCAATGAATATAAACAAATGTGATGACAATTTGCTGATGAGTGGAGCAGGGGCTAACTGATGGAATCTTATTGACATGGGTGTCACTGTGAAATTTTATGTTTCTACAGGACACACTTGTTTGCACAAAACTTTGTAACACATAAAGGATTAATTTGCTTCACTGAAGACATCTACATGAGTATGATTTTATTAAGAATAAGATATCAGTCCAGATATCCTATAAGTTAAAAATGCAAGAAGAATGGAATACTTAAAATAACAGCATCATAGACTATAATGATGAACTTTTTGGCTGTTTTCTAGGACTTGAATCCAAAACATCTACTAACAAACAGCTCAGAGCTTATGCGCTAGTCCTGAATCAATGGCATCTGCAATGATTGTGAAAGTTGCTTAGTTCAAAATCCAGAAAATAGTGACTTCTTCCTTTTCATATTGCATGATTCAAAACAATGCCAGACAGGCTTTCAACTGCATTTATGTGCATGTGTGCGTGTGTGTGTGTGTGTGTGTGTGTGTGTGTGTGTGTGTGTGTGTGTGTGTGTGTGTGTGTGTGTGTACAATGTCTGTATGTCTGTCTGTGAATGATTTGATCTTGAAATAATAGTAATGCATTTTGACATAGGTCAGTAAAGCAGTTCATAGGTTCATAGATTACTACTAGGATAACTGCCTTGTGGGCCATTTTAAGCCTAGCCTTACCCCATGTGAGAATCAAACCCCATACCTAGTTTTTTTATACTTAATTCAACATTTTCAATAATTGTTGTGCCTGTTAAAAAGGCACAATTATCAAAGCTGCACAATGTGTTAGAGTTCACAGGACTATTCAAGGAACTTGAAAATAATATGTAGTTAGATGACTATCAGAAAAGAAAAAGACTGCATTTGTCTCATTACCTGTAAAATAAGCTGCATCACCTAATTAACCAGCATATTTTAACATACTACTCACTAGACAGAGCACTGATTGTCTATGCATTTCATTTTCACATATCTACTTTTTATTTCTTCACTGTTAGCTCTGAAATGGTGTTAAATCACCCTTAGAAAATAAGCTTGGAAAATCACTGATCGCCACTGGATGATTCTGAGTGTGATTTATGTAAGCGTAAAGCATGGAACAAAAAATAGAACACCTAATCTGGCACAAAATCCAAGTGCTGAGGCTGAAATCTTCGTTAGGAGCTGACATTTCTTTCTTTTCACTAAATGTGGCTCTTATAAAAGGTGCAGTTAATGACAGCAAGGAAAAAAAATCAAAGCAAGCTTAACCAAATAACTGTAACAGCAGTTAAAAGGACCAGGTTTTTCCTTTCCTATCAATAACCATGACTGGTGAGAGGAAAAATAAGTTACTAAATAAATAAGTGAATTGATTTAATCCAAGTAATTTAGTAGTGATCAGTGGCGGCTGGTGATCTTAAAGTAAGGAGGACTATGGGAAGCAACTTATTTTGTGGGACTAACTTGAACGGGATGGGGTTCTACTAAAACAGGTCACTAATCATTACCTGTGACCAAGCAACAGATAGGGTCATTCACGTTCATCTACAGACTACCTCGGTACCCACTCATTATAGCCACATTACTAACTATATTCATCAAAATGTCTAAATGCAGTCAACAAGGTCAGGGGCAATGGAGCCCTGGAAAAGAACTGAATGGATCCCCCTGCTGCCTATTATTTCACCTGCACCATCCTAGTGACCAGTGCCCCTTCCCTGTTTCTCCCTCATCCTGGCCCTGCACCATCCAGATAGATTATTTATTTCTTGCTGTTTTTATATTTTCTTACATTTTAGCTTTCCCCTACACTTCTAGTACATCTTAACAGGTCAAGATTCCACTGTAATATGTTTGGAGGAAGTAGCTAATTAATCATAGAATTCCTGATGCTCTGACATGCAGTTTTGAGGGTTTTTTTTCTTAGTACAATGTGTGATCTAATATTGGCTTTAACAAAAAATTCTGAGTGAGGAAAGAAATTTTGTTTTATTTGGCCTTTCAAGGAAAAATAAGTTGCATTTCAACTTAACGTTTAAAGGTAACAAAATAGCAGTTCGCAATAAACTGAGAAATGCTTCCAAAGATATATAAATGATATATGGGAAGAGTGCATGTCTTCCAACTCCTCCAAAAAAATGTTACCTAATGTGTACCCCTCTGGTGTAGTTTTCTGGACAGTCCTATAAGAGATGAAAGTAAAAGCACAACTGGCCAGAAACATATTATACAGCTGAGGCTCTAGGAGAAGAACCCAAAGCATGTGGTGAAACAAAGACAGAAACATGGTCACCCAGGAGAGTAGACTACATACACCTTGCTTTACAAAATCCACTGAATATGTGGGAGAAACAGATAAATGCAAGTTCTGTATAAAGGAACTGGAAACAGTCACACATCTTGTTGCTGAGTATGATACACTCATGGCAGAGGGCCTGCATACTGAAAAGCACAATAATGGGGCAGGATTGTTGCACTGGGTATTCTGCAAACACTACAATACTGAGGTATTTGGGAAGCATTGGAAATATGAACCCCAAAGCACTCTAGGGAATAATGATGTTTATATCAAGGAGATCACCCATTACCAACAATTCAAAGAAGAGATGCCAGAAACCCAGATACAGTAGTCCAGGAAGAAAAGACAAAAGTAGCATTGCTCATTGAAACTGCTACACTCAGTAATTAAAGTGTCTTATGTACAGACCCACAAAGTCATAAAATACCAGGATTTGCAGGCAGAAATTAGAGCTATGTGGAAGTAGGATATCCAAACAGTAGTAGGAGCAACAGGGCTAATAAAAAAATAATTTACGGTCATGTTTAGAAATGCTACTGATACAAGTAACTCTGTATGAATTACAAAATGAATCAAATCTGAGCACATTATGGGTTCTGCAAAGAGAACTTTTGGCTAACATCAAGTACTAAAATAATACTAATCTAATGAATTTTAATCATACCCTGACTTAGGAATGGGGTCCATTCCTGTCATGGTATTAGAAACCTAAAATACTTGCAGAAATTAATCTGAGAGACATGGAAAACCAGACTCTACACAGAAGTAATCACAGCCCAAAACTCAAACAGAGAACCAAGCACTGTTACACGGCAACACTGCTGTATGGAACATTCAGCCAATGTCAGTTGCTATCATACACATCCTGCCCTGACCACACCATAATATAGCCAGTTGAGCACAATGCTGATGTCAAAATGTGCTGGAAAGTGAAAATATT
The DNA here is from genome assembly GCF_019279795.1 of Protopterus annectens. Lineage (NCBI taxonomy): Eukaryota > Metazoa > Chordata > Ceratodontiformes > Protopteridae > Protopterus > Protopterus annectens. Next base: position 18,467,610 of record NC_056742.1, on the reverse strand, counting down.
ATGGCCAACATGCTAGTTTTGGATGCACAGCAACATCTCACCAACAAACTCAGTCATTTGCAATACAGCTAATCCTATACTCATCAATTATAATAGGTTCATAGGTATTTACTAGGCTAATGACCAGAAAGGTCTTTTTAAACCTAGCAATGCATCCCAAATCTCTGACAAGTTCTGCTACCCTTTATAAGTGTAAGCAGGGGCCTGGGAGATAAACCATTTCAGGTTGCCTGTGTGCATTAGAGCTATAGCTGCCAAACTAGGGATGAATTTCTTGTTCCCCATCAAATTGTCTAAGTTATACTTGAACTGAGTTAGGGAGGAACTCTGCTTCACATGGATGGGGAGTCTGTTCCAGAAATGGGGTAGTCACTGGGATGTATACTGTCTCTCCAGCAGCTCCTACGTTTATATCACAGGCAAGGTCTAAGTCTTTAGAATGGGCAATTCTGGTGCTGTTTGTTCTGTGGGTATGCAGGAGATCCATCAGTTGGGAAAGTGACAATGCACTCTATGCCAGTCATAGGTCTCTCCTCAACAACCTGTAGAAGACAGAGTACAGGGATAGGGCCTTGAGATGGTCTGCATAGAACATTTTACTTATGCTCTGTATTCTTTTTAGCAAGGAGCCTCTGTGGATATTCGAATTGCCGGATATGCCTGGTTAGGTACATACCAAAGGGGGCATTGTACTCAATGACAGGTCTGATGAATGTTGAATACTGTGGAACAATGACTTCCTTGGACTTAGATGTCGTACCTTTGTTTATGAGTTGCACAGTATAGAATGATTTCCTCATTAATGTAGACACGATGTTCAAAGGCTAGATTACTGTCTATGTGTGTCCCCAAGTCCCTGACTACTGTGTCAGCTCTTAGAAGTGTGTTGTTAATATGATAGTTACCAGAGGTGTATTACTTCCTGAAGGACACTACTATGCATTTCTTCGAATTTAGTTTTAGTCCATGGCTCTGACACCAGTTGTTTGTCTGTGTCTGCCCTTCGCAGAGAATGTTTGTGTTCGTGTGGGATTCAATGACCACTCCTAATTTGCAATCATCTGCAAATTTAGTCAGCCAGATACCATTGACATTGGTCTTGGCTTCAGAGAAGTAAATGCCAAAAAGAAGAGGTCCAAGGACCAATCCCTGAGGGACTCTATTTGTGACTGGCTTGTTTGTAGAGGGGGACTCTCCAATTCTAGCTTCCTGGGTCCTATCTGATAGCCAGTCAGCTATCCACTGTTGACATATGGGTTTGTACCTAACCTCTTGAATTTTACAGCAATGTCCAAGTGGAGTGTTATATCAAATCCCTTGGCCAAGTCAAGGTAGGCAGTGTGAACCATTTTGCCATCATCCACTGCTTTGGTTACCTTCTGAAAGAAGTCCACCAGGATGAGTAGGCATGACGAAACCAAACTGGGTTGGGTCCAATGTCTGGAAGTTTACTTTATCATTACTGATCATTTCTCTGACACAAGGAAAATACTGCCAGCCCAGCTAGCTCGAATTCTTTAAATAATTATATGTCATTTGAGAATATTAATATGATTTATTTAGAAATGTAACAAAAGGCGACACTGCCAGCCCAGCTATCTGGAGTTTTGCAAATAGTTATGTGTCATTTGTAAATACAAGCATGATGCAACTGCTTGTGTTACCAAATGTATTAGAACTATATGTTATGTGCATATTAAACTATTGGTAGAGAAGTGTGTGTTGAACAGGGTTTGTACACTACTGAGCTTCAAGGATGTGTCCACAGTGTACCCTACTGGAACAGAACAGAAATGTATATAAACTATATACCTGTGCAGATGTATGTTTTAATAGCAGAAACTGGAACATAACAAAGTTAACTTGCAAAACTTCAAGAAAATAAGTTGAAATTAAATTGTTTTACAATTGTGTTATAAAAGTTAGCTTCAATGCAGCAAGGAGACAGGATGTCAAGACCTATGGTGCCTTCTGCATTGTTTTGTGTTTTATTGTTTTATGTCTTCTAGCAAATGGAAACATCTGAAGGCTATGTATTTTTCATGGGTCTATATTATAACATCGAAGTCTTACAGCTTTGAATGTTATAATATTGAACCCTATTCAGTGAATGCTGGAAATAGCGAAGCTGCAGAACACCAAATACCTTTCTAGGGAAAGTATTCAGTGGGCCGTTTCTGCAGCTTTGCTATTTCCTCGACTGTGGAGCGAAGATTGCAGACCAGGTTAAGATAAGTGTGCGAATTAAGGTGAGTGTGCGATAGGGACCTTAGGGTTAGGAAGTGGGTAAGGTGAGTGTGCAATAGGGACTTTGAGGTTAGGGAGCAGGTAAGGTGAGTGTGTGATAGTTAGGGATCTTAGGGTTAGGGTTGGGTTAAGGTAAGTGATAGCTAGTGGTGTATGTATGGTTTAGTGTAGGGTTTTGTGAAGTGTATGTGTGTGGATTATTTATTTTGGTGTGCTTGTGTTGTGTGTATGTTTGTCAGAACAGCAAATTTTTTCCCTGGGAAAAAATTCGCTATTCTGACTGTTCGGTTTTCTGGGGTTTCGCTCTAATGGGTTCAATATTATAACATTTGAAGTTGTAAGACTTTAATGTTATAATATAGACCCATTTTTCACAAGAAGATGTCAAAAGCTACAATGGGGGAAGTAGCTAGTGAGGCACATGATTCTCAAAGGAAGGGGGAATCTGTATACTGGAACAAAGGGTTACTGTATAGAGAGTAGACCCTTGAGGGAGGGCAAGAGGTTGAGAAAATACAGCAGTTGGTAGTGCCCAGAACCTACCATCTTGCACTTCTAGCCATAGTCCATGATATTCCCTTTGCAAGTCATACAGGCATAAAACATACAAAGAGACGTATTATGCAGAACTTTTATTGGCCTGGAATTTCCAGAGATGTAACAGAGTACTGCAGGACCTGTGAGCAGTGCCAAAATGTAGGCAAGGCAGGAGACAAGGTGAAAGCTCCTTTGTTGCCTTTGCCTGTGATTGAGGAGCCATTTCAGAGGATAGCTATGAATAACATTGGGCCTCTGAGTACCCCAGGTACCACATAGAAAAAGTATAGCTTAGTGGTAGTAGATTATGCTACCATTACCCTGAGGCAGTGGATCTGTCCTCCATTGAGGCAGAGAAGGTGGGAAATGCTTTGTTACAGAGTTTCATCAGGGTAGGTTTCCCAAAATAAATGCCAATTTCATGTCAGACCTGCTGGCTTGTCTGTGGAAGCACTGTGGGGTGAAGCACCTAAAGACCACCCCCTACCATCCCCAGACTAATAGTCTTGTTGAGAGGTTAAACTCTACACTCAGGATGATGTTATGGCCATTTGCAGACCAGTTCAAGAGGGAGTAGGACAAATATTGCCTCATCTGTTGTTTTCTTACAGAGAGGTTCCACAGGAATCCACAGGTTTTTCACCCTTTGAGTTGTTGTATGGGCATAGGGTGAAAGGACCTCTAGATCTGATTCGGGATTAGTGGGAGGGTGAGTGTGAATCCCACAAGGAGTCTGTTATTGCATATGTCCTAAACCTCAGGACATGGCTCTGGAACTCTTGAGCTTGGCCCAGGAAAACCTGGCAGAAGCCCAACAGCAGAAAAAAGGTCTGGTATGACAGGAATGCTCGAGCTAGAGAGGATGCTGTAGGGCAGCAGGTAATGGTTCTCATTCCTGTCAGATACAACAAGCTACAGGCAGCCTGGGAGGGACCCTAAAGGTAGTAAGGAAGGTCAATGATGTTAACTATATGGTAGAACTGCTAGGCAAGAGGCAGGGTACAAATTGTACTATATTAACATGATGAAACCTTGCCATGACAGGGAGGCCCTTGTTCCGAGTATTCACAGTGGCTGGCAGGAGGAGTCTGAGGGGGGAACTGTTGTCTGATCTCCTCTGTGATGCTCAGACTAACACCTCAGTGGAAGGGGTAGCAATGTCCCAGCAGCTATCCCATACCCAGGTTTGAGAAATCCGAGTAGTGTTACAGGAGTTTGAGGGCATGTTCACTGGGAAACTGGGGTGCCCCCACCTGGTGCAGCACCATGTGGATACAGGCCCCCAAAGGCCTATTAATCAGGCCCCTTATAGGGTGCCTGAGAGAGTCAAACCGACTTTGAGGGAGGAGATACAGGAAATGTTTGAACTAGGGGTAATCCAGGAATCCAGTACTCCCTGGGCCTCCCCAGTGGTGCTGGTATCAAAGAAGGATGGCAGCACTAGATTCTGTGTGGACTACAGGAAATTAAATAGTCACACAGAGTGAGATGCTTACCCCATGCCTAGGACAGATGAAGCCCTAGAGCAGCTGGGTGGTACTAAGTCTCTTACCACTATTGATCTTACCAAGGGTTACTGGCAGGTGCCCTTGAATACCAGTGCTAGTGAGAGGTCAGCCTTTGTGACTCCTTCTGGCTTGTATGAGTTCACAAAGATGCCCTTTGATATGAAAAATGCCCCAGCAACTTTCCAGAGGCTGGTAGATCATATTCTAGCAGGAGCAGGAGATTTTGCCCTCACTTATCTAGATGATATTGCCATCTACAGCCACTCCTGTCAAGATCACCTTTGGCATGTCAGGGAGGTGGTGGTCAGACTACGGAGGGCAGGGTTGACCATTACGCCCAGAAAATGTCACGTGGGTATGGCAGAGGTTTCTTACCTAGGACATAGAGTGGGGAGTGGTAAGATGAGGCCAGAACCTGCCAAAGTGGAAGCCATTCAGGCATGGCCTGCCCCTGTTAACAAAAAGCAGGTGAGGGCATTCTTAGGGATAGCAGCATACTATAGAAAGTTTGTAGCCAATTATAGTACCCTAGCTGCTCCTCTCACAGACCTGACAAAGAAAAACAAGCCAGATATAGTAGTGTTGACCCCAGCATGTGAGCAGGCATTCTAGAAGCTTTACTGAGCTTTGGGAGGGCCCCCTGTGTTAGCCAGTCCAGATTACAGCAAATAATTTGTTGTGCAGGTGGATGCTTCAAACCATGGGGTGGGGACTGTACCTAGCCAGGTTTCCTCAAAGGGAGAAGAGCATTCAGTGGCATATCTCAGTCCTAGGCTCCAACCCAGGCAGGAATGCTATGCAGCTGTAGAAAAGGAATGCCTAGCCATAGTGTGGACACTGCATAAACTTCAGCATTATCTGTATGGAAGGAAATTCACTGTAGTCACAAACCACAATCCCTTAACATGGCTACATTGAGCCAGCTAGCAAAATGCTAAGTTACTAAGGTGGACCCTAGGCTTGCAAGCATATGATATGACAGTGCAGCACCATAGTGGGGTTAACAATTCCAACACAGATGGGCTTTCAAGAGAGGGAATGGGGTAAGGTATCACCAGATAGTCAACCCTCTCAAGCAACGTTTTTCAAGGATCACTTGAAAAAATAGCTTGAGTTATTGGGGGGGGGGTAATAAGTATGACACAAGGGAAATACTGCCAGCCCAGCTAGCTGGAATTTTGTAAATAGTTATATGTCATTTGTGAATACAAGCATGATGCAATTGCTTGTGTTACCAAATGTATTAGAACTATATGTTATGTGTATATTAAACTACTGGTACAGAAGTGTGTGTTGAACAGGGCTTGTACACTACTAAGCTTCATGGATGTGCCCACAGTGTACCCTACTGGAAAATAACAGAAAAGTATGTAAACTATATACCCGTGCAAATATATGTTTTAATAATAGAAATTGGAACATACAGGGTTAACTTGCAAAACTTCAAGAAAATAAGTTGAAATTAATTTGTTTTACGATTGTGTTATAAAAGTTAGTTTCAGTGCAGCAAGGAGACAGGATGTCTAGAAGTAGGCTGCCTTCTGCATTGTTTTGCAAGTGTTTTATTTTTTTATGTCTTCTAGCAACTTCAAACATCTGAAGGATATGTGTTTTTCACAAGGAGATGTAAAATGCTATAGTGGGGGGTTTAGCTTGGGAACTTAAGTCAGGTGACAAAAAGTGATGTCATCCAAGCTAACCCAGCAGTAATATTTGATATTAATTTAAGAACTATCTCATAGAGAGACTGTGCATTTTGTATTTTGTCTTTGACCTGGAAATATTACTCATCATCACCATCTGCACTTGCCTTGCTGTAAGAAAGATTTAGAGAATAGTATCTCTTTTAGATATATATAGAAATATAGTAAAGACTGGTTTAGATGTTTTCTGTATTTATTTGAGACTGTCATGCAATGTTGTTTTAAAAAAATTCCTGTGATTTTCAACTCTGAAGTAATTATGTTTGTGTACTGAGTATTGTCTTGTTCTTTTATTATTTATTATTAAATATATTTAAAGCTATCTTTGTAGCTGATATTTGTGAGACATATTTAAGCTCTTAGAGTATTTGCATATCTATTTTGTGACACTGTACAGGCCACTCCTAAATAGCCTTGCTTGGTCAGACTACCTTTGGATTATTAGTAACATTACACAGTAGGATTGTACACCCTTTATTAAGGGCCTTACAGTAGCTGATAAGTAGGGGCTGGTGGCATCTGGAACTACCTTATAGTCTGGGCAAATGGAGGCATAGTTAGTAAGCCTGTGCCAGCCTTCCCCAGGTGTGTGTGTGTGTGTGTGTGTGTGTGTGTGTGTGTGTGTGTGTGTGTGTGTGTGTGTGTGCTTGTATATAAATCAAATCTCAGTGTGTGTGCATCAGCTACTTGGGCAGGGACACAAAGCACTGGTTGGACAGAGGTGCAGGAGGTCTTAGCTTGGCCACTCAGCTGAGATCTCTGTCCTATAGCTATGCCAGTGGAGAGTCTTATTGGAGATCTGGAGAAAGAGGGAGAAACCAGCCCCGGACTGACTATGATCTCTATGTGCTCTTATGGGAAATTGCACTTTACTGTGTGCGTACTTGTCATCCTCCCATTGTGTACATTCCCCACTGTTGCCAGTGGTGAGGATTGAGGCTCCTTGATTACTGGGCCAGTGCAGGGCCTTCACAATTTTCAATGATAATTCTTTCCATGGCTTTGCATATAAGACTAGTGAGACTTATGGGACTGTATTTTCCAGGTTCTGTAGATGGCCCACCATTGTGCAGAGGGGTGACAGTTGCTGTTTTCCACTCACAAGACATGAAGCCTATTTGCAGGCTACATTTAAATAGCAATTCCAGAGGGCCTAATAGGTCATGTTTAGAAGACATCCTGGGATTTTGTCTGTGCCCACTAACGGTGTGTTCTTGGCCTTAGAGAGAGCATTAAGGACCTGTTCCCTAGTGATAGCAGAGTGAGTTATATTTGATGGTATTTCCTGAGGGAAGGTTGAGAGGGAGAGAGGGGTAGAGGTGGATATGAATTGTTGGCCAGTAGGTTTGCTTTATCTTCTGGCTCAGTATAGGTGGCTCTATTTACAGTGATCTCTGCACAGAATTGCTTATTGCCTTTGAGTTTATGGACATAGCTAAAGAATGCCTTGAGGTTGTCCTTGGGCTGGGAGGCCACATTTACCACAAATTTGACTTTGGTTGACTTTCTTTGTCCTCTGAGTTGTTTGTTTAGTTTAGTGAGAGTGTTTTTATCATGCTGGGTGCTCCACCTCCTAATTTTTGCCATGATTTTCTTCCTTCTGTTATACAGCCCATTGATTTTGTGATTCCACAAGGGTGGCTTGTTTTTAGAGTTTGTTCTGTATTTCTTCCTGTCTGGTACATCTGCCTCCATGAAGCTATAAACATGGTTGTATAGGGTTTTTGTGAACCGTTCTACATAGGCAGTAGTGTTCTCAGGGTTTATGGGAATTAGAAATTTTATCAGGTTATCACTTAATAGCAGGAAGTTAGGCTTAGAGATGTTCCTGAATATTCCAGTATTATCTTGGGGGTCAGGGGTTATTTCTATTCACAGGAGACAATTTTGTGGTCTAACCTTACCAGGGAAGACACTACACTAGGGGGTGTGCAGCACTCTCCCATATATTAGCGAAGACCAGATCCAGTATGGTTGCACCCCTGGTTGGTGTATTGACAATCTAGTCTAGGGAGTTTGTGTTTATAAAATCCAGGAATCTCTGTGCTATATAGGATTATCAGTTAACAGTGGGGTAATTAATATCACCCATTTATATGGTATTGGGTTGGATGGTGAGTGTTTCCAGTCAGTTTAAACACATGGTATGGGTTTCCTGGGTCATAGAGGGGACCTATAGCTTGCAAGGAAGTAGTATTTGATTTTGCCTATGGTGATTTGATCATGGAGTAGTTCAAATGCATTGTCCTGTTTGAACAGCCGTAAAGCATATGTATTTTTGATGTAAATTGACATACCTCCACCTTTACTCCCTGTCTGTGTAGTAGCTGGTCTAAATGTGTGGAAGGCATTATAACCTTGCAATGTCAGTGTGCTCTCCATGGCTTTAAACCATGTCTCAGTGACCACACAGATGTCAGCATTCTCTAGGGTGAAGAGAGCTTTCTAGGGACTGGAGTCTTTTGTTTAGACTCCTAACATTGAGCAGTAATACGTTCAGATTTTCTTGGTTTTGACTTTTTATGTTGGAAGTACTTTCAGTTTAGCATTGTTGAAAAAAGGCAAGGGGAAGACAATGTTTGAGCTAATATTCAAAAGCCTAGAAGAGAGAGGTGCAGACCATCCCTGGCAAAACAGCGTGGTCCATTGACCATCTCGTTCCATGCTGACAAATATTGCACACTCTTAGAATTAAAACAGTAACTAAGCCAATTATTAAAGTCAGTCATATTTTAATTCATATTGTGACACATCCTTGGATAAGGTAAAATGCTGTTCAATGCTAGGCTCATACCAGCCTGGGACAAATATTCAGAGAGCTCCATGATGTCTCTCTTCATATAGTCTAGGGAGGTACATCTCAGGTCATTTACAACCACATTGACTATGATTGAGTCATACTGCCACTTGTGGTTCAGTGACATGAGTGCAATCGTAATGTGGCGGATCCTAGCTCCTGATAAGCAAGTGACCGTGACTTCCTCCTTACTCAGCCTGATGAGAGGGACATTGGTGTGTCTCATGATGGAGTCTCCAATGACTAGAATGTTGGACTGTGTGGTGGCTTACCTTACAGGCTTAGAAGTAGAGGCTCATGAAATGTGGTTGTATGTGTTGATGTGGGTTTTCTTTTGAAAGAATGCATTCAGGGCTGCTGAGAGTATTTGTTATATGTACTTCATCTATGAGGTCTTTGGGGTTTAGGAAGGTTACATTTATGCCTCAGCGTATGTGGGTCCATATGTCTGCTTTGAATTCTGTGTACTACTGACATCCTTACTGACATTAGGAATACTTTTATGTGAGATCTTTGCCTCCAGTGACATTGTGTAAATACATCTCTCACATACCATATTAGTTTGTTTGAGAATTAACTGGCTGTCAGTTATCATGAGGCAATTTGTACATTGCCTTAGGATGCCTATATCCACCAAGATGGTAACAGAGATAGTGTTAAAGTTCATATCCATAGCAAATGACCTTTTTTATTGATTAGACAGTTGTGATGAGAATTTAAAGCAATGTCAGGATTATCTGGTTTGCAACGCTGGGGACATTGCTTGTCACTGCAAACTACTTGTTCTATGTGCAACTAGGTATTGGCGAAATATAAATTGTGATTTTAAAGGAAAAATGTCACTCAGGGTGTCTTTTTCTATAAAGGGCACTGCCAAACACTTGAAGGGAAACTAATAAGTAGACCCTGAAAATATAAGGATGAAGTATTTATGAAGTATTTAGGCAGATATTCTGAAGTTATAAACAAATCAAGCATTGCTTACTGTAAACAAAGAATTAGCTTGTCAAGAATGATGAAAAGAGGGGACTTGCATGAATGGCTACTGCCTGGTTACTACTAGTGCTGGTTTCACCACAGCTTCACTCTGCTGGGATACAGTACTCCTTTGCTTCATCTCTCACCAGAAGCAATACATTAGCACCAATCACAAGATAAGAAGCAGGCCACAGCCTATTTGGTGAGCTACATTCTTGTCCCAGATGATGCAAGGGTCTGTAGGCTTGTTGTAGCATTTTCATGGTAGATGCCTTGAATAGCAACCAGAACAATCGGGAACATCAAGCACAGACACTCACTGCCGAACCAGAAATAGTCAGGGAAAAAATGCACTCTGCTCCTTCTCTCACCAAGAATAAAATATAAGTACAAATTCTGAACTGTCACCTATGAAGCAGTTATTAGGCCTTCTGGTGACCAGCAGCACTTTTTTTATTATGCGCACCTGCATATCTGATATATTTGTTAAAAACAAATGCAGTGATGTATTCCAGCTGGTTTTACCCAGATGCTGAGCATACCTCTCAAATGTCCAGATTTCTGCAGAATGTCCAGACTTTCGCCTCATACTTTTGGATTGTTCCTCATAAAATTTGTTTGTTTTTTTTATTTTTGTGTGAAATCAGTGTGGAATAAATTCACTAAACAATGGCAAGTGTCATATCCTTCAGAAAATGCATGGTAACACAAGACCTTTTATTCTACCAACTTTACATGTTTATAAGAGCAATATTTAAAATTTGTCCTTATCTTTGGGGCTTTGTCCTACAATTATTTTTGACTTTGTCCAGATATTTTGTGCTGAGAGGTTGACAGTTATGTTCAGCACTTCTGCAAAACAAGAATAATGACTTCTTAACATGAATAAATAACAGTATCAATCAATGTCATCCACAGACATCTTCTGTACACTGTAATAAAAGCCACCTTTATTGATTGTATACATTTCAGATATCAGATGTAGTAAAATAAAAATAACACTTCACCACAGTAATTTAATTCCCATACACACACGCATGCACACACACACAAACACACACACACGCACACACACACACACACACACACACACACACACACACACACACACACACACACACACACACACACACACACACACACACACACACACACACACACACACACACACACACACACACACACATATACACATTGTAGATCTCAGATGCTTGGTTGCGATCAACTAAATGAATGAATAAATACATAAATAAGTGCCATGCAGGAATTCATCTTCTCCTCTCACTGCTATCAAAATACAGTATACAAACCTCATCAGTGCAGCAAAAATGGATTGCCTGGCTATACTTTATAAACACAGAGCTTAAAATCAAGCATGATGTCCAAAAACATAAGGGTGCATGCAAAATATCCCAAACAACATCTAAACCAAAGAGTAAAAAGGTCAACAGACAAATTGTTCAGTAAAACCATTAAGACCAACTCAGCCAATCTGCATTAATACCATAAACGTCCTAGTAGAGGCCCATAGGATATATAGGTTCATAGGATCATACGATGATTTTAGGCTATTGGAAGGCCCTTATATGCCTAGCCAAGAATTTTGTCCATGTTACCACAAAGTCAGCACCTGTTTCCCTTGTCCAGCAGGGACACAGGTGGGATCCCGGGATGTATTTTTATTTCCCATCCAGTCATTCAGGTTCCTCTTAAATAGGGCTAGAGAGCTACTCTTCTTAATATGGAGAGGGAGTCTATTCCACAGATGGGGGAGTCTCTGGGACACAAATCTATTCCGCCAGCAAGTTCTATTAATGTCACAGGCCAGGTTGAGGCCTTGCGTGTGGGTTGCTCAAGTGGATTTTGACTTATGGATATGCAGCAACTCCATCAAGGCTGGATCTGAGAAGGCCTTGTATGCCAGACACAGGTCATCTCTGAGCAGTCTGTATGAGACTGCATAGAGGGCAGGGCTTTTAGCCTATCTGTGAAGGACAGGTAAATGAGACCCTGGATTTTCCTGATCAGGAGCCTCTGTGGTCTCTCCAGCTGCTGCATGTGCTTGGCAAGGTTCATGCCGAAGAGGACATTGATAATGGGTCTAATAAAGGAGGAGTACAGGGATGTTATGACCTCTTTGTTCCTGGATGAAATACCCTTACCTATGAGGTGGGCCATTAAGAAAGCCTTCCGTGCAATGGAGGCAATGTGCAAATGACCATTTATGGACATACCAATGTTGCTACTGCATGGCTTCTGAAGTCTTTATGGGTACATTCAGGGCAAAACCCCACTAGCTGTAAACATGAATGTATTAACCTGTTTTATAATCTCATCAGTATACCTTAAGTGCATTGTTTACCTACAATTTAGAAATGCAGGGTTTAAAATCAAACCTGATATCCATAAACATAACAGGGCCTGTAAAATATTCCAAACAATATCCAAGCCAAAGGTAATAAGGTCATGCAGACAAACCATTCAGTAAAAACTGAAAGAAAGACTCAGGTAAGATAGGTCTTCACTGTGTAATATATCAAGCCTCCTGCTGTAGAGGCCCATGGGATATATGCTAATGACCCATTTAAGTTTTTCTTCTTTTGGCTTTTCCCGGTTAGGGGTCGCCAAAGCAGAACTCAGGTCCGCTAATGATTGGCAGTAGATTTTTTTTACGGCCAAGGTGCCAGCTCGACACCCAACCTTCAGCAAAGGCATGCCCATTCTATGCATGTCTTTCGAATGCCACTCGACCTCAGGGAGGACATGCAGACTCCACACAGAAGGCGCTTCAGCTGAGAATTGAACGGGAAAACCTCTTGGTGTGAGGCAACAACGCTACCGCTGCACCACCGCGGCTTAATTACCAGTATTTCAGATACATGGCAACTGAAAGCCCAGGGCTTTTTATTTTTTAATTTTTTATGTGCACATTCAGGCCAATAAAGCCGAATCCCACTAGATATAGACATGCGTGTTTCAGGATTTTTATGATCTTGTCAATACAGCACAATTGGATTGTTTGGATATACTTTTGAAACACAGGGCTTAAAATAAATAAATACACACACACACACACACACACACACACACACACACACACACACACACACACACACACACACACACACACGCACACACGCACGCACACACACACACACACACACACACACACACACACACACACACACACACACACGGCAAAATCAGTGACAGCTGAGAGCATATGCATGTTCCACACATAAATAAATGACTATATACCCCCCCATACACATGCAACATGTATATACTAATATACTATTAAGTATATACATGTTACATATAACTTAATACTTCATGCTGAAAGATTTGTGGCTTTAAACCAGTCCTGGCTGGAACTAATACATGCCAAATGTCTCTGATACTCCAGAAAATGAGTCAAGATTATATATTTGTACTCAGTTTAAGGAAATCCGAGACATGATTGCTCCTCTTTTCTTCAAGTTATTATTCAAGCCTGACATATTGCTATGTTTATACCCTTAAAGTTTAAACCGAGAATATTAGAAAATACTCGTTTTGTGAAATGTAGCATTTTTTTTAACATGAGTTCCCAAGAAAAAGTAAAATAAAAAAAACTGATATTTTATCTATCCAAATTCAAGAATTTATCAAAACCAGGAAATGTTATCTAGAATTCATAGGTTCATAGGTTCATAGGTTAGTACTAGGCTATCAGCCCTAGGGCCTATACAAGCCTAGCCATAACAATTCCCTGAATATTTCTTCCCACATTATTTACTTTCCTGGACCCCTGTCTATCTGGGCGACTGACGTGATCCCTGGGGTGAATTTCCTTTCTCCCATCCAATCATCAAGGTTCCTCTTGAAGAGGTCCAAAGAGGCACTCTGCTTGACATGTATGGGCAATCTATTCCAGAGTCTGGGGAGTCTCTGGGTCAGGAACCTATCCCTCCAACATGTTTTGTTTATTGTGATGACAAGGTTTAGATCCCTGGAGCGTGTAGCTCTGAGGGATTGGGATTTCTTTAAGTGTAGCATGTCCAACAGCTCTGGGTTTGACATGGCCTTGTATGTTAAGCAGAGATTGCCTCTGAGTAGATGATATGCGACAGAGTATAGCTGGAGTTTTTAAGGCGGTCAGCATAGGGCATCTGCTTTAGGCCTGTGATTCTTTTAGTGAGGTATTTCTGAGGCCTTTCCAGTTGTTGCAGATGTCTTGAGAGGTATATATCAAATGGGGCATTGTATTCTATAATGGGTCTAATGAGGGATGAGTACAGTGGGACAATGACCTCCTTTTTTCTGGATGAAAAGCCCTTCGTGATGAGGTGTGCCAAATAGAAGGATTTCCTGACTGTTGTGGCGATGTGGTTATCGAAGGTGAGACCACTGTCCACCTGTGTCCCTAAGTCTCTTATCACACTTTCTGTGTTTAGTGTACTGCCACCTATATGGTAATTCATGGATACATGTTTTATCCCAAAGGGGATAACAATACATTTCTTGGCATTGAGCTTGAGCCCATGGCTCTGGCACCAAGCATCTGTTTCTGTAAGGCCCTTTTGTAGAGTATCCACATCATTTGGGGATTCAATAATGGCTCCCAGTTTGCAGTCATCTGCAAACTTTGTTAGCCAGAGTCCCTTAGTGTTGACCTGTACTTCAGAGAAGTAGATGCCAAACAAGAGCGGCCCCAGGACTGAACCCTGAGGTACTCCACTTGTCGCTTGTCTAGAGCTGGATTTGGAGTCGGCTACTTTTACAGTGTGGGTTCTATCAGTAAGCCATTTAGCAACCCATTGGGTGACATAGGGATTAATGCCCAACTTAGTAAGTTTATCTATGATTCCAGAGTGGGGGATGGTGTCAAAGGCCTTGGCAAGGTCTAGACAGGCTGTGTGGACCACCTTACCCTTGTCCATAGCTCTGGAGACTGATTCAAAGAAGTCAATCAGGTTCAGGAGACAAGATCGGCCCTTCACAAACCCAAACTGGGTGGGGTCCAGTGTTTGAAGGTTGCCAATGTCTTTGTTTATAAGTTCCATGATAATACGCTCCATGGCCTTGCAGATAAGGCTTGTCAGACTGATGGGACGGTAGTTTCCGGGATCCAAGGTGGATCCCCTTGTGGATTGGGATAACTATAGCTCTGCGCCACTCAGTGGGCACAAAACCTGAGGTGAGGCTATGATTAAACATGACACTTAGGTGAGGTGCCAGTTCATATTGTAGTTCATGTAGTACACAGCCCGGGATGTCATCTGGTCCCATGGATGCTGTATTCTTGGCTTTAGAGAGTGCGTTTTGTACCTGTGTGGCCGTTATTACTGGAATTTGGCAATCTTCCAGTATTGAGATGGGCCATTTAGGGGGTGAGAGTGGGGTGAAGTTGGCACTGAATCGATCTGCCAGGATATTGGCAATATCCTTCGGATCAGTATATTTAATGCCATTCTGTTTTAGCTCAGAGCAGATCTGAGCATTGCCATTTAGATTCTTGACATAATTATAGAATGCTTTGTGGTTGTCTCTGGAATCTTTGGCAATTTTATTTTCCTAACTAGCTTTGGAGGATTTTATGAGGCATCTCAGTTTCTTACTGAGGCTAGTAAGGGAGTTTTTTGCATCCTGGGATTTTCCTCTTTTCTGCAAAAAGTTTCTTCCTTTTGTTGTAAAGTTTGTTTATGGCAGGGGACCACCAGATTGGCTTCCTTTTTGGATGACAGCATTTTGGTTCTATTTGGGATGGCACGATTCATGCATGAGTGGATGTGCTCGTACAGTGCCATAGTGTAGGATTCAGCAGTTGAACTTTCAGTTCCTGTCTGCATGGGTGTCATGAAGTTTGTCACTTCTGACTTGAGTAGCATGAAGTTGGCTTTAGAGAAGTTTTTATGGTGGTTTCTTTACTGGGGGTGGGGGTGGGATGTGGATGTTAAGGGTGATTAGCTTATGGTCAGACCTGACTAATGAGGCGGTGACCATAGGTATGGAGCATTGATTTCCCATGTTGGTAATGACCAGGTCTAGGATATTGGAGCCCCTGGTGGGACTATGGATTAGTTGATCCAGGGCGTTGGAATTTATGAATTCCAAGAACCGTTGCGCAAAGGTGTTGGGACATGAGTAGTTTTCCCAGTTAATGGCAGGGTAGTTAAAATCACCTAGTATTAGGGTGTTTGGTTCTATCTTAATATTTTCCAGTATGTTTAGAAAGGTGTAGTGAGAATCTTTCATTCATTCATTCTTTTTCTAAAGCTTGCCTTTATTTGTTAGGATAAGTGAACTGGAATCAGAAACTATTTCCAAAAAATTGTAATTTACTTTATGGCATTGCATAAATATTGTATAAGACAGGTACCCATTGTCTGTTTAAGGGATTTATAAACTATCAGGCATATGAAAAACTTGTTTATTTGTAGAACCACTTCTTTCTCCCTATTATTCTGTTTTGATCAAGCAGCATATGCATTAGATTAGAGACAAAAAAGTGTATCATAACTGAAAAACATTAGAGTTCAGAAACCCAGAAATGAAACCCCAGCCACAAAATAAGTGATTTATATCTTTGCCACAACCATGCTTTTTTATCAGTTATACCACCCTCTATATTAAGACTGTCAAACTTTATTTTTGGTTTATACAATATTAGCTTAGAAAATGGGTGACCTGTAGATCGGCACCTAACTAGAGAACACATGTTCTCCATCAGGGTGTTAATCTACAGGTAATGCCCACTGAACAACGAGTCTGCCACTTCTTGCCAGCATATCAAGCTGCAGTGAAGCTCGAACTGAAAGTAACCTAACGGTCGCCATTATTTTACACTCACTAAGCAGCACTTTGCTGTTTAATGAGTGTAAAATATATATTAAAAAAAAGAAAATTAAAAAAATACTGCGTGTATTTATGTCTGCGTGTGAGTATATTCATGGTTTGAGTGACAGTGAGATCTATTGAGCCATAATTTTACACTCGCTAAGAGCAACACTTTTGCTGTTTAGCGAGTGCAAAAACTAAATGAAACAGAAAAAAGTGTGTGCATTTATGCTTCTCTGTATGTGTTTTTGTATGTGCATATATGTGTGTTTCTGTCTGTTTGTGAGTGTATGGGTGCATAAAAGTGAGGGGTGTGTGTGTGTGTGTGTGTGTGTGTGTGTGTGTGTGTGTGTGTGTGTGTGTGTGTGTGTGTGTGTGTGTGTGTGTGTGTGTGTGTGTGTGTGTGTGTGTGTGTGTGTGTGTGTGTGTATGAGTGATCAAGAACTGGCAGCAGTAGCATTTAAGAGGATCATATGCCTCTCGACTTCTTAGTTCACGATATCTGGATAAAGCCTAAAATAAAGGGGGGACAAAGGCTCAAAACAGGACCATATTTTAAATATTGCTGTTATAAAAGTGCAAGTGTGCGTGCATATGAGAGTGTGAGCTCAGTTAACCAGTGGTAGCAGCAGATAAGAGGTTTGCATACCTCTCAGCCTCTTAGCTCAAAATATCTGGATAAAGCATGAAATAAGGGGGGAAACAAAGATTCAAAAATAGTAACAGATTTTAAATATTGTTCTTATAAAATTACAAAGTAGCTTAAATTAAATAACAGGATTTGTGTTACCATGAAATTTTTTAAAGGATATAAAGTCTGGAAGGCAAATCTATGCCATTACTTATAGACTTCAATCCCAATGACTGGCAGCAAGCCACACATTTTAGGAGTAAGGAAAAAAAAACAAAGTAAATATCTGGATGTAGTTTTTAATGTTATATTTTGGATGTAAACAAAGCATCTATCACAGCCATAAAGACAGCCTACCATGGTACAACATGTCGTTGTGTAAAAGCACCTTAATTGGGCTGTCTCAGAATTCTAAATATTGTGTATAACTTGTGAAAAAGTTTGTGAATTCTGCCAACTCTCGTTTGCATAAATACAGTTCAATCTTCCTGTTAGGCTGGTTCTCCGGTATGGGCAAGTTTTAGCTGATGGGTTGAGTGAAGATTTAGTTGTAAAGCCTTCAAAATATGTGGAAAGGGGAAATAAGAAAAGCTACAGTAGTTACTAGTTAGGATAGGGATATAATTGCAAAGCTTCTGAAAGAGGCAGAGAAGAGAAATAAAAAAAAGTGTTGAGGCTGCACTGCTGCTAAGGTCATAGGATGATGAAAACTACAGAACTTTTAAAAATAAAACACACACACACACACACACACACACACACACACACACACACACACACACACACACACACACACACACACACACATTTAGATACTAAGTACTTATCTTTCAACATGCTGGCAGCAGCAGGCAGAGTGCCGGTAATTGTTTAACTAAAAAAAAAAAAAAAAAAACTGGCTCCTGCACTAGTGCTTCTACATCTATATATTTGGTCTCCCACAGACAGAAGCATTCACTTTTGGAACATGTACAAAGAGAGACACGCAAACAAGTGCATCATGTCCTTATTACTGCTGCCAGGGGTGGTTTGTGGTACTGGCTGCTGACCTGAAGCAGAGTGAGCCAATCGAAAGGGCTCTTTGCTGCTTCATGCAGGAGCTCTGTGAGATTCTTGTTGAGACATTTTTGACATTCTTAATGAGCATGCAGATTGGTGAAATAAGTCGAATGCCAAGCTGTTTTGAAAACAACAATGAATTAAGCTGACTTATTTTTTCTCCTCTTGGTTTTGTTTAATTTCAGATATATACAGAACCCTGCTCATAGATCCAAGTACCCAAAACAGAAAGTTGACTATTACTTTTAAATAAAAAATAATAGTTGGGTTTAAGCATCTTTAAAACTGTTTCTTTTTTGCATTTTTATAGGTGGTACAGTACAACAGATGGTACCATGAACCACTCTTGGAAGCAGTTATAAGGACATGATGCGTATGCGTCTGTCTGTCTCTCTCTCTCTCTCTCTCTCTCTCTCTCTCTCTCAGTGTAAGTCCCAAAAGTAAATGTTTCTCTGTGTGAGGGAGTCCTAATGCTTTGAACTATATGTATCTGAAAACAATGACCCAAAAAATTACTGGTAGTACTTTTTTTTTTACATTTCTTCCTTTGATACAGCTAAGCTGAGCACAGTCAATAATGTTCTGTGTACCTTTGTGTGTGTGTGTGTGTGTGTGTGTGTGTGTGTGTGTGTGTGTGTGTTGCACATGCATGCACAGATTCACTTCATAATCTCGAATTTCAGTATCTCGAGACCATGAAGCCGAAAATCCATAAAGTCAAAAGCCCAGAAGTGTGAAATTTAAAAGCGCGACTTCTACAGTAAACATAACTGCAAACATACACCTCCCTACACATACACAAACACCTACCCTACATACATGCACCCCCCTGCACCCTCCGTGTGGGGGGTTGCACCACCCACACCCCCCCACTTAAATATACTAACTCCGAGGTCGCACTACACAGGCAAACACACAAAAACACTACCACTCATGCTACATTCCCCTCGCACATACACATCACACCAACAAAACACACACTAAAGCCCCGACCCAAAACCCATAAAACACAAACACTTACCTACATCTCCAACCACCCACTCACACACCGCAACACCAGAACCGCTAATTCAAACTTTGGGATTTTGAATTTTGCACTTCTGGGATTTCGGTATTCTGCACTTTCGCCCTTTTGGTCTCGGGCTACTGAAATTCAGGATTTCAGTATTTTGAGATTCTGATGGGAACCCACATACGTGCAAGTGTGTGTGTGTGTGTGTGTGTGTGTGTGTGTGTGTGTGTGTGTGTGTGTGTGTGTGTGTGTGTGTGTGTGTGTGTGTGTGTGTGTATGCTGCATGTGCACATCTTTATATATTTGTGTGAGTCTGTGTATCTGTGCCTTTGCATCTTTATGTATGTGTGCTTGCATCTGCTATATATGTGTGTGACTCCAGGGGATTCAGAAAGACCTCATCTCTGATAGAAAGAGCCATGGGCAAAGGGGGCTGAATACACAATCCAAAAGTTTACAATTCAGAGACATAGTAGCAGTAATGAGGAAAGACCACTTTACTGGCTAATATGCATGTGTATGATTCACCGTTAAATACCATTATTTCTAATCAGCACTTTGCTATGGTAATTAACACTGGTGGCCATGGATCATGGTGACTTAGACAGTATAAGCCATACTGTTCATGAATTGACAGAATGTCCGCAGTGTCTCTTATTATGTTTCTCTTGCCCTCATAAATCATGGATAATTACAGTCAGTCAATAATGCCAAACAGCAGAGTTTCAAACTTCTTATCATGCAGAAACTGCATCAACATGCATGACCAGTTGCTCTCTTAACTTTTTATGTGGTTCTACATTCTATTTAAAAATTCTCTATGGTACTATCTCCTTTCAGTTTTGTTCTGAAACTTCTGCCTATACAGGTACATCCCCATTCCCAATTTTACAGAATGCTTTGGTTTTGTCTATTATACTTGCCCCATCCCTTGTAACTCGGGGAGTGTTGCAAGCATTGCATAAGCCAGGCACTACTGTTTCATACTATTTATTATGTAAGAAATACTCTGTTACATGAATTCTTCAGTTAGTAAACAAAGCGAAGCTGTCTGCTTAGCTAGTTGTTCCCCATGTCTAAGGTGAAGGGTTTGAAATTCTTCCCTAACTATTGTTTTCAGAGATGTTGGGTTACTATGCAGAAGTATCCCTGGTGTATAGTCTCCCTCCTCTCCAATGTGACAGGATTTGGTTCAAACACATATACATACACACACACATACACACACACACACACACACACACACACACACACACACACACACACACACACACACACACACACACACACACACGCACACCTACCTACCCTACCTATGCAGTGAATAATACCCCTTTCAGTGATCTCCCAGGCAGGCAGACACACACACACACACACACACACACACACACACACACACACACACACACACACACACACACACGCACGCACACGCACACACCTACCTACCCTACCTATGCACTGAATAATACCCCTTTCAGTGATCTCCAGGCAGAGACACACACACACACCTGTCCATTAAACACTCCAGCACTTATTTCTAAGATGATGGCTGAACATGAGCTCTTAGCAGTGTTCATTGACACATATGGCTGCATAAATGCCTTATCATAGGTATTCCCAGGGGAGATCACATTAGGATAGGCTGCTTCCCTGAAATGCCTAATTAGTATTTAGCATGATCACAGAGACAGCTCACTGCAATGCATCACCTACTCTTTCTAAAGCACCATGGTAGACACCAAAACAAAACCAACATGAAGATAAACCACTGGAATACACAAAAAATCCAAATAACCAGCCACAGAATTTCAAATAGGCACGTTGAGCCAACAAAACACAGGTTTATTTTATATCCACAGAGCTTTCAGGTGATACAATTCTTCAGTGTGTAAAAAACATTCTGATAAAACTCAGTGCAATGTGTACAAGACACAGCCCACTAATTAAACCATCAAAACATATAAAACATATAAAATTATTTCAACATCTGTTCTTTCTGGTTAAGTACTGGTTTAATACTTATTGCTGTATTCAGGCCATGTTTCTTGTTTTTATATATTTGTATACATGTTGTATTTTATATACTTTGAATAATGTGCATAGCTTTTACACCCTGATGAAGGGTATTACCCAAAAGCTCTGTGGATATAATATAAAAGGATGTTTTGTTGGCTCAACGTGTCCGCTATTTGGAATTCTGTGGCTGGTTACTGTGAGATGTACTCATCTCATGGTAAGCTTTCTGAATCCAGGCCACTGAGTTCTTTTACTTCTGTGTCTGCGTGTGTGTGTGTGTGTGTGTGTGTGTGTGTGTGTGTGTGTGTGTGTGTGTGTGTGTGTGTGTGTGTGTGTGTGTGTGTGTGTGTGTGTGTAGACATTAATTACTTATATAACACATATTTTGGATGTAAAGAAATTCCTTCTACAAAAATTACATATTCAGTGCCTAATTTGAAGCATTAGGCAGAAGGAATATTTTACATCTAAAATATAAAACGTGCATATTTTAATAATAAAACAAATGTAAAACAATTTAAGTGCAATAATCCCTTAAGCATAAGAATTACAGAGAAATAACAGACCATCCAGTGGTGTTAAGGTCCTCTGCTTGTACCAATGGGCTTTGCAGCATTTGTGAGTAGTTCATTATTTCCCTGTAATACCCACACTGTCAATAATTATTGTTTAAATGACAACTTGCTCTGAATAAATCTGTCCTTGTGTCAGTAGTGAATCAGACCTCTACTATCTGCCAAATGTGTCCCTTTAGTTTGTACACTTTTTTAAAGACATTGTTCCTTTAAAATTTAAGTTAGTCTCTCCTCCTGTTCATATGTATTTCAAAAACAAACCTGCTATCATTTGCCTGATGCAACCTAAATAAATAGTAGGAGTTCTTACTTAAGAAGTGATGATGATGTCATTGACTACTATCATGTGTTGTCGATGATTCAGTCATTTTTTTTCTTTTTTTATCCAGGCTCCCACTCTTTGATCATGCCAAATGTTTGCTAATATGTATGTTAATCTTACATGTGCTATTTTATAAACTGTTTTGCTAAACCAACACACTGGCATGTGATTTAATGTCCATCTAGACCCAAATTAGGTTAATGGTCTAGGGCCCAGCAAGGGCTAGCCTGAAGGATAGGTTTGAGTTAGTAGAGGGCAGTTTTCCTATATTGTGCATGATGTGGGTCAACATGACAGCATGACTAACTAGGGGAAGAGACCTATGATACCTCAGGCTGCAGTGAACTAAGCTGTTTGTTGACAGCAGAATATTGCAAGCACTGTTTTTTTATGCAAAACTGCATTAGCCCAGTTGCATCCACAGCACCTCATAAATGTATTACAGAAATCTCAGGGAATAATTGTAAAATCTCCTCTTCATGGGTTCATAGATAAATACTAGGCTAATGACCACTAATGCCATTAAAAACCTAACTGTGCAATCCAACCCACCAGTGTCCCTATGTATCACTGGTATTTATTAGGAGGGGGTATGTTAGTTAAGAAGTTTCCAGAGGTGTAATCAAAGGATTCTTTCCCACTTCAAGTTACTCAATAATTGTGAAGGACATCTGTTTGTCTTGAGTATCTAAGGAACAATATTGTAATTCATTGTGTATTTTAATTTTGTTTAAGCGATAGCATATTTGTCAGCATGGGAAGACATGGTTAACAAACCATGTTGCTTTGCAAATGATGGTCTAAATATGTCTCCCTTAGGCATCTGAATATTGTCTATAACTTTATCCACCCCCCTTAGAGCCATTTGTAGGAAATGCCAAATTGACAAACCTACTGAGATAGTAAATAAAACCAGAAGGAACCTAAAGGTGTTATTGCTCAATGCTAGTAGCCTAAATAAGAAACTCCACACCCTACAAGCTCCGCTCACTCTGGAGAATATAGACATCTGTGTTGCTATTGAGAAATGGTTTAAATCTGCAGAAAGTACTCCAGCAATGAAAGGCTTCAGTGCCTTCCACACATTTAGACCATCAGGTGCACAGACAGGGACAAAAGGTGGCGAAGTCTCAATCTGTATTAACAACAAACGTAATTATACATCGGTTAAACAGAATGATGCCCTGGAATGTGTCCACATGCAGTCACCATAGACAAAGTCCTTTACAATATCTTAGCAAGCTATAGGTCACCCTCTTTGTCCCTTGAGTTTCATAGCTCATACCTAGAACTACTGGAGACACTCACCATTAAGCCAAATACCCTCTTTGTTGGGAACTTTACTCCTCTACAGACTGTGAAATGTACACTGCCTCATACTCACAGGCACAATGATTACTGGACTTTATTAACACAAATACCCTTGATCAGATGGTGTGCACCCACACCAGAGGTTCAGATGTACTAGACCTTGTACTCACCAATAGAGGAGAGTGCTGCACCCTCCATGTCAAATCCTCACTGGTAAAGTTGGACCAAAAAGCTGTCTCCTTTGAAATAAGTCAGTTCACTAACCCCAGCAAACCCTGTAGCAGTTAGTAACTATTGCAAACCAAACTACATCCTATTAAGTGATAGTTTGTCAAAATTAAACACCCCTCCGAACCCTGAGTTCACAGCAACCTAGAGGAACTGTTCACAGTAGAGCTATGAAACTGCTGTATAGAGGCCGCTGTACCAGTAGAAGTAGCTCAAAACAAACTCTAAAAACAAACCACAGTAGTGGAATCCTAACCCTAATAGGGTATATAATAAAAGAAAAAAAAAGCATGCCTAAATCAGGAAGAATAACTTCCATAATTATAGGAGCTCACTAATTGAACTAAACAGGAAACTAAGAGGACTTATTAAGTCCAGCAAGGCGAACTGTGAAGTCAAGATAGCCTCAAAGGCTAAAGATAACCACAAGATCTTCTACAGCTATGTCTGACACATCAAATGCAGCACACATTAGTGTGCCAAATTGGTAGTCAATGATGCCAACTTCAATGAGTGGAGCAACATTGTGGATTTACTGGCTGACAAATTCAGCTCAAACTTCACCCCTACTCCCCCCATGAAATACCTACTAATATAACCCCCAACTATTAACAGGTAACAGGTCCTGGCAGCACTAGCTAAGGCCAAAAACACAGTCTCAGTGGACCCCAGACAATATCCTGGAATGCCTCTTAAATAGCTTGAAACTCGTCCTATCAGGATCACTTGAGTCACTTTTCAGCTATAGCCTTAAAATAGGTTTTGTACCTTGAGAATGGAGGACTGGAATAATTACTACACTTCACGAGGGTGGACCATCAACCATCCCCAGAAACTAAAGACCTCTTAGTCTGACTAGTTTAATATGCAAAGCCATGGAAAGAATTACCATGGAAATGATCAACAAGACATAAGCAACCTTCAGACACTGGACCCAACCCAGTCTGGCTTTGTCAAGGGAAGGCCATGCCTACTAAACCTGGTGGACTTCTTTTAAGAGGTCACCAAGGCAATGGATGAGGGGAAACCGTGTATACCATCTAAATGGACCTAGCTAAGGAGTTTGATATAATACCCCACTCAAGTATAGTTGACACACTCACCAGAATGTTGCATAACTCGCTGGATAGCCAGCTGGCTCTCAGAAGGGTCTCAGTCAGTCAGGATTGATGAAACCACCTCCACTAAGAGGCCGGTCAGCAGAGGGGTACCTCAGGGCTCCGTGCTGGGAACGCTCCTATTTGGCATAAACTTCTCAGAGGTAAAGGCTAATGCTAAAGGCTTTTGCCTGACCAAATTCACAGATGACTGCAAATTAGAAGTTATCACAGAGTCCTCTCATGATGCAAACATCTTACAAAATGGTCTAACACAGACAAACAACTGATGGCAAAGTCATGGATTAAAACTCAATGCCAAGAAATATATTATAGGGCATTTTGGAAAAACTGCCATCCAGGCTATTTACTGCATTGATAACATACTGCTAAGAGCTTACCCAGTCATCAGGCATCTAGGAACATATGTAGACAGTAATCTGGCCTTTCACCAACATGCGGCCAAGGTAGTAAGAAAATCATTCTGTCACCCAACTTATAAGTAAGGGCATTGCATCCTGGTCCAATGAAGTCACAGTACCACTTTGCTCAGCCTTTATCAGACCCATCATTGAATATAATGCCCCCTTCAGTATGTACCTGATTAGACATATGCAACAGATGGAATCCCCACAAAGGTTCCTTACCAGGAGAATCCAAGGTATAAAAACAATGTCTTATATGGATCACCTTAAAGCCCTATCTCTATAGTCTGTCTGACAGATGGTGGCATATGAGGTATCCTTGGATCCAGCTCTGATGAACATTTTGCATATTTGCAAACTGAACAGCATCATACCCACTAGATCCAAGGATTTAAATTTTGCTTGTAACATAAATAAAAGATGTTGGTGAGACAGAGATGTGTCTCAAAGGATCCTCATACTCTGAAACAGGCTCCCCATCCATGTGAAGCAAAGTCCATCCCTAACCCTACTTAAGTGTATCCTTGACCAATGGATGGGAAACCGCAAATTCACCCAGGGCCTGGTTCCTATATCTGTAATAGACATAAGCAAACAGTTAAGCTCCAAATTAACATACCCTTCAACCAACATACACACACACACACACACACACACACACACACACACACACACACACACACACACACACACACACACACACTCACACACACAAAACCTCTAGAAACTTTCTAACTAACATAACCCTCTCCTAATAAATACCCATAATACATAGAGACACAACTGGGTTGGATTGCATGGCTAGGCCTATGAACCTATGGCATTACTGCATAAACTTGCTCTTCAATTTCATGAAAAAAATAATGGGCCAGACTCATTAATGACTATATTATGTATACTCCACGTGTTCACCATTCTGAGTGAATAGACAACACAAACATTACACCTACCTTCTTCCTCCTAATTTTAGTTTTCCCACTGACTTTCTTGTAACCTTAAATATTGAGGGGGTTCATAAATGTTACCACAATGTGCAGACTTTGTCTACACTTACCCCGGGATTCATGAAGCTCGGCGCAAGGCTGGCGTAAGGCCTGCACTGGCCATGCGGTGTATATATGGTGTAGTAGCGCCATATGCATATTAATGAAGGTGCGCTGCCACCACATCCATGTGCATAGGAAATGTGCACGAGTGCATGGGACATTTCTAAGTTGCGCCCGGAGGCGTGTCAATGTCGGCTGTCGATGAGCAACCTAAACTGCTGAATATTATAGTCTGCCTGCAATAGTAATCGCACCTATCAGTGTCCGTGGATAATGAAACGTATGCAAAGCATGCAAGATAGTTCCTGGCCACACAAAATTGAGAATCAAACAGAAATGCATGCAACACAATATGAGTTTCCATCCTTGGAACAAATGATATTTAAAATCATGTGTCCGTAATGTACTGCACTGTAAGTAGTTATACCCAGTGGAAGTGAAGCGCATCATGTCAGCGCGCCACCAATACACACTTCCAGCCCCATGGGCAGGGTCACCAGCAGTCCCACATTGGTAGTGATAGTACACAGCTGGGCAGTTGTGGCCATATAACAATCGTAAAGAAACCTGACAGTCTATATTGTATACCAAAATCACACAAACATATGAATATTAAAATGTGCTATACACATGAACAGGAACATAACCAGCACATACACATAGGATGGTATATGCGGAACCGGGACAACCAAATGCAGAACCCATGCATGCATAATGCAATATGCAATATCCCCTGTATAGCACATAACCCGCACCCATGTCCGAATGTCCACCAAATCCAGCTACCAGCCTTGCACAGCCGTACACCTACACATAGCGAGTATTACCCATATGTAGTAGGAAGTATCGCCCTAGGCTGTGTCAGGATTGCAAACTGTGTATCCCACATTTGTAAACATCCCATCACAGTTTCGTAAATCCAAATGCCCGCGCGTTCATGTTTTGGCAAAATGTGTGTACATCCCGCGTGGGATAAGTAACCTGTTTAAACATCAGAGTTGTTTACACGCCATGATGTCTAGTACTGTACACATCTGGACAAACGTATGTGTAGTCACGGTACTGTTCAGTTTCTAGACGGACATGCAAAACATACTACACAGGACGGAACACCTGTCCACCATGCAGGTCTTCCCACATGAATTATCGACAGAATATATTCTACTCAATCACATACCGACACCACACCTCTCAACCTATTACAGCAACAAAATCTGGACAAAGCCTAAAATGATGGGTGGACAAATAGGGACAGATGTAAATACTGCTCTCACAAACTTCGAAAGTTCACAGAATAATAGTATGTACATTAGCATGAAATGTTGTGAAGGATGTGGGGTAGTCCCCGAGTATTACAGAGGTCCGTACATATTTACAGTAACAAACCTTCACATTTGTTTACTGTACTACTGCATACCTGTAGTTAATTCATGTCCAAAATAATAATCCTCGTATGAATGAATACAGGAAATAGTCAAATGTGAATGGGAACACCACTCACCGTGGATTATGTATTGTAACCACCCCCACCCACATTATGTATTGCCAACATATAAGCTGCTGACAGGTGCCCAAACACCTGTGTCTGTAAACACAGGTAAAATGTATAAAATGGACAAACTCTGTCCATGTGCTTTGTCTGACATTTGAACATGGTCAGGGCAGTTCCGTTCACCAGGCGGACAAGCCTAAACCCAGATCACCACATGATCACCCTGACAATCAAAGACTTGTATGTGCCAGGACTATAAGCCTTGGAGTTCTGAATATCCCTGGATTGATTAAATATGCAGCTTGGGTCCAGAGCAGTAGGGAATAGGGAATGTGTAATATGTAGTACCGCGTTTTTCCCAGCAGGAGAATGGATGCCTGTGTTGTAAGTGAAGCAATGAGGCATATGTTAATGTAGCTATGTACTATGGGTATGCATATAAATGAGTCAGAACACCAATAGTATAGTGGTTACAGCATCCGGCCAACGTGAAGGCAGTCCCGGTTCAACTACGACTACAGCACATATAATGTTAAAGTGTAATGAATGCGTCTGTGCTGTACAGACATTTAAATATGTAAAGGTGAACATGTGTTTCGCATATGTCCATTAACCGGATTACAGATATTTTACTGGTACTGTCACAAGTAATAAAGCCCACGTAAGCACAAAGACTTAGTAAACATATGTAACCCACAATAAGGATATGCAAGTGCGCCTGTGCAATCCGCTCACAGCATAGCAAATGAATGCTGTTTTCTACACGTTATTTCTATATATGGATATATACATTTGTGTATAGATATATATCCACAGACTTAAACTAAATAAATATATGAAATAAAGAATGTACAGACATATATATATATATATATATATATATATATATATATATATATAGATATAGATATATAGATATATATATACAAACACATACAACATTAATTGATTTATACATAACAAACATATAAACATATTTCCTTGTAGATATAACACATGTACATAAATAGGTTACATCATAGCTATTATGGATAGACATACAGACATGCAATAAAGGTAAATACACTGCTGCTTTCCAAACCATTGCCCGGAAAGTACCAGTGTGCCAGATCTGCAAGTTCTACTCTTTAAACATGGATATAGGTGTCCTTTGCAGGACCCCAAAAATTGTGAATCTATACAGGCACCATCCTGTAATGACTGCTGCAAAGAAGTGTCATCCGCAACTACAATATAGCTGTACATGCAACAGTAGCTTGTGCAAGTGTAATAACACATGGGTTGACAGAATGTATGACATATGTCCCGATATGCAGAGAGTGGATAGTGCTTAGAAGTGTCTTCATACTTTATTATCGCTCACATTAAATATGTCTTATGACTACTGTGGAGGGGTGTCAGGTATGGGAATCATGGGTATGCAATAATGGGCCTAGGTGCCTAGGTGTTGGTTGGCACAGATTTATTAGGTCCGCCCCATGGGAGTGATTAATATTCCTATGTGGGTATAGCACACGCCTATATCTTCCAAAAATGAAGAACCCATCTACTGGATAATGTGTAAACCATTGGGGGAAGATGTAGGGACTTATATCAGTGTCTTGTAAGCGATTATCATGGACATACATGCATACGACTAAGATGGTAATCATACCTCTCAACCTTTCAGAATAAGACATCTGGACAAAGGCATTTTAAAATAAGTGCAAATAGGGAATATTTTAAATATTCCTCTTACAAAGTTAGAACGTTGATAGAATAATGGATCATTCATTAGTATGAATGCTTTGAGGGTTATTAATTATAAACTACTAATGTCTGTCATTATTGTCTAACTCCACAGTCCCTAATGACTTGCCACTAAATTACCAGAAAGGCACAATATTATGAAAAAAAGGAACAAAATTATAAGTCTAAGTTTGGGACATTTACCCAAAATGTGTACAGCTGAGAGGTATGAAGGTAACCCTGTCCTAAATAAATGTATAGAACTAGTGAGATTAGGTGGGCAGGTGTGAAGAAAGATGTGATGACAAATGACAAAACATGTATAAGTCAAAAGCATGTACCTCAATAAATGTGATGAATACTTATGCCCTGTGATAGTCAATGTGGAAGGTTAATAGAAACAAAATAAATGTGTCCCTCAGGGTGTTATGCAGTGTCCCCGATACAGTGTTCAGTCTCCCACACTCGCATGTGAGTTCTGCCACTGACGGAAAGCGCAAATACCGGTGAACACATAAGGTAGATGATAACAGAATATGTTTTGATTAGCACCTGTTGGCTTTTGTGAGGAACACAACACTCTGGGCGGGTGTGTCCTACAAAAGGAATGTAATGGCATCTGGTCTGTGATTTCTTCATATATTGTGTGTAGTGGTGTAATAAAATGATATATTTTGTATCAGAAACAGATACATGTTATAGGAAACAGTATTATCGACTATACTATTACAAGAAAAATCTGAAGGTATGAAAAGCGCTGAAGTAGTCAGTTTAGTATTGACCGCAGGTATGTGTTGACTTGTCAAATGTGACAGCTGTATATATAGTTCCTATAGGGCTGTCACCTCTACAAATGATGAAAGTGGGAGCTGCTCTGTAGAAATGTC
Organism: Protopterus annectens; assembly: GCF_019279795.1. Taxonomy (NCBI): domain Eukaryota; kingdom Metazoa; phylum Chordata; order Ceratodontiformes; family Protopteridae; genus Protopterus; species Protopterus annectens. Next base: position 18,437,189 of record NC_056742.1, on the reverse strand, counting down.
AGACGTAGCAGGTCAAAACATCCCTACAGCCATGCATACTCCACAAATAGACATATTAACACACAGCAAAGCTTAGGCCAGGATTCACAAAGCCTTGTCCAGCGTGTACGAGTAGAGTAAGAGTAGAGCAAGGCAAGATGTCTGCCGAGCTATTCAGCAATATCCTGTAGGGGTGTGTAAGACAGGCCCCTAAAACGAACGTCGCACGGACAATGTTAGGATATGCAAATTACCCCATTTGTAGGTGAAAGCTATGCAAATGATGTAAAATTTGCGATACATGAAACAGTAAGCTGTCTGTGCAAGAGTAGAGTTATGTGCAGAAATGTACTTGGATGTTAACCGAGTAACGTTCTGCAAGTAGCTAAATGGAGCAATGTCAGCTGCAAATAAAGGATGAATTTAGTTGAAGAAGCATGCCAATGGCCAAATATAAGGCCAGTGGCATGTTTTTCCATTGGAAATTAATAAAACTGTAGTTGTCCTCCCCTGATCTCCGGTGTTTAAGCGTAGCGCAGCTGAATATCGCGCTTACAAAACAAGAAAAATATGTAAAATATACATACAAATTGTAATGTTAGTTAAAAGTTAGTTCGCCATGCAGGTGAATGGCAAGCTGAAGACAACATGGCTACTGAGTAGTGGTTGCTATGTGTGGAAGCGCACTTTCAGAGATGTAACCAAGCATTAGTAGGCAATCCTATGCAATTGAGGCTGAGGATAGTGAATCACAATTTGTCATGCCATATGGGCCAAGCCTCTACAGTGTAAGAGTAGGTTAAGGGGACTATCAGCGTAGAAGATAGGTGACATCATGAGTGTGTATGTATAAAACACTGTAATCTTATTGGAGCAGTGTGTCACATGCTTGCTGTCAGTTACTCATCAGTGGAAGAGGCGTGTTATGATTTATCCTAGGTAAAGTCAGGAAACTGACAGTGTATGCCATGGATATCACTGAAGTTTCTTGCAAACCTGCTTACAGTGTGTTTGCGCCTGTGCGCGCCTGTAAGCCCGAGTAAGCATGTGTGCAAGCGTGTCTGCCCGTGTGCATGCGTTGAAGAATGAGTAAGCTAGTGTAAGATTGTTGAAGCCCATGTAATGTCGTGTAAGCCAGTGTAAGTGTTTGTACGCATGTATAAGCCTGTGTGCACACATGGAAGCGGATGTGCACTTTACTGTGCTCCTATGCATGGCGCTGCTCACTGTGGAAACAGACAGTGAAAAGGAAGGTAAACAAATAGCAGTAAGTTAACCAAGGAGTACTACCACAGCTAGCAGGTGAAAACAATCAGAATGAGCATATTACACAGCTAGTACAGTAGGCCAGCACAGCACAGCACTTACAACTCTACAAATAGCATTCCACCATGTTTTTCTCAGACACACTGCAACACTGTAGTATACTAAGAGAAGTGAAAACTGAAAAAGCTTAACTGAGACAACATAATGTTAGGGGCTGCCATTGCTATTATACGTCAACATATGCAACATGCGGAGGGTTGTGCCAATGTGAATGCTGCTCAGCAACACACAGTGAGTAGATGGAGAAGAGTGTGCAGGCACAGGGTAACCTACCAGGGGCTACATGAGCTGGAGATAGTACAGCGCTATAGAGTGGACAGAGACCTCCTGCAGAAGATTGTGGAGCTGTGCAGGTCATGTCTCACACACAGAACCAACAGAGGGAAACCCATCCCAGTGGAAACCAAGGTATGTGTTGCCCTAAGGATACAAGCAACAGGTGCCTTCCAGAGATCAACTGGTAATATGATGCGGATTTCACAAACATCAGCATCCAGGGTACTGCACCATTTCATGAATGCCATGTCAGCACATGTCAGTGATCATGTATATATCCACAATTCCCGTGAGGTATTGGGCAGCAATATGTGTCTTTTCCACACAACAGTGGAATACCCTGAGTACTGGGTGCAATACACTGCACGCACATATGCATCAAAGCACCAGCCAGTGAGTGTGGTAGGGCCTACATCAACCACAAAGGCTTCCCCTCCATGAAGTGGCAGTTTGAGTGTGATGGCCAGCCCATAATACCGAATGTGTGTGCTGGATGCCCTGGAAGCTGCAATGCTTCCTATATGTGGCATCTGATGCAGCTGTACAAAACATTTGGCAATGGGGACAACCCTCATGGTCACCTAGTGGGGGATGCTGGATGTGCAGTTCAACTGTGGCTGATGGCACACATCAGAAATGCACACACACATGAACAGGAATGCCATAATGAGGCACATGCACAAACAGAAAATGTAATCTAGCATGTGTTTGTGTTGCTCAAGTCACAGTTCTGGTGCCTGGACACATCTGATGGAGCATTAAAGCACTTGTCAACTACATGTACCAGAATTGTCTGTGGCCTAGGTCATCTGTGTCACACACACACACACACATGACAGTTTATATACATAGTGTGAGTGACTGTTCATGTATGTGTTTTACTGCAGAACAGTTCAAACACAGCAAAGTCTGTCAATAATGGACATTCATCATAGTTGTACAACCACCTTGGTGGATATGCATGCAGACCTCTCATTGCTTATGTGATACAGTGATGTACTTCAAAATACCATTGTAAATGCAAATATCAAATGACAAATGACATAGCACTTGTCTATATGTACACATTGTTACCCATTATACATATTGGGGTCTAATACCTATGTGTTACTGTTGGTATAGTATGTGTAGTAAATGTGGATAACTAACTCTTTTAGCCTTATAGGTTTACAGCATGGGTTGGATAACACGTATCTGTCTGTATGATACCCTTGTGTAGAATAACTGTGTCATGTGCAGAATGCATTGTAGGCCACAGTATGAATTTCCAGATGTGGACAGGAATATCCCTATTGTCTTTGCTTGTAACTAACATGGCTATATGTCAAACAGTAATGGTCCCAGCAATGTGTGGAGGTCAATACCAGTGCTTACTGGTATAGTATAGTACATGAAGGATCCACATGCTACTGTGTGTCCTACATGTGTGGGTCAGTTGTGAAGATATCATATAACAATTGGTTATTCAGACTGTTGAGGTTGAGTCTACTACCATAATGCAAAACAATCACAGATAGTAACAGTATCACCCACAGCACTGTGTAAAACCATATCAATCACACATTAATATGTGTATTATAATGCATACTGGCTACCAATAGAAACTATGAAGTGTTAACAGTGTGTAATACAGGGAATGTCACCATTCCAATGTGTCCACTATACATGTACATGCAGTCAGTGCACCTTCACCATGTTCACAAATAAATACATGAAAATCTGTACTACACACATCACACACGTACTGCACACTCTGAAACACATGCTGCCAATACTACACATGTCAGTCAAATGGCACATGGATGGATAATAAATCTTCAGAATTAACAATGCTGTACACTATACTACATTGATGATCATAGCTGTAATGCATCATGCCTGCTTACATACACCTAGAAGGAAATCACACTTTGTGTTAACATTTTAACATTATTACAGTGCTATGAAGCCACACTGTGCATCAGCACCATGTTAGTCTGTACCTGCATCAATGTTACACATTACAAGAGGTGGCACAGTTGTCATCATATGCACAGGGTATGTTTCTTTTCCAGAGCCTGTCATTGAGCCATCCAATCAACATGTATGTATTTGTGTGTGTGTGAGGGACAACAGTGTTTGCATGGCCCAATGTTGATGCAATGTGTGTGTGTATGTGTTATCCCTAGCTGTTTGTTTTATGTGTGTGTCTGCATGTACACAGTTTCAGCATGTGTCAGCCATATACAGGAGGTTGTGGGACAGTCACAGACTGTACCTGCCAGGCTGTACAAATTGCCATTTCTGGCCATGGACACCCCTCCATGCAATCAACAATATTCCAGTCCTGCACCTGGCAATATATACACATACATTCTTGGGATCTGTATCACAACCTGTGGATAAACGGGAGTCAGCAATGTTAACCTGATTTGCATAGTATTGTCATTTAATACATAGTTATATGAGCCATGCTCATCCTCCAAAGTAATAACCACTGCTGACTGTTGCTGAGATGTGCACACAACCGTTTAAAAGTGCTGTACTATCATTGTTTTCAATGTCCCTTGTAATACCCAGCAACAAAGTAACTGGTCACTACACAACTATAACCCAGGATCACTACAGCACACAGTATGTGCACTATCACAGAGCCATAGCAGATTTAGATACATCCAAGGTGATCACATACAGATAATGCAGCACATTCAATAGTGCTAATATCCACATACATATATATATATATATATATATATATATATATATATATATATACTATCTCAGCGGACAGTGCAACAACCAGGGAATCCAAAAGTCAAGAACAAAAACACAAAAAAGCACTGTTAGATTTCAGCTCCCCTGTCTTTGGGAATTCCACTCTAAACAACACTATTACAGTCCAAAACACCTCCTGTGACAAAAACCAATTCATGAATTAAAATCAAATATGAAATGAAGGATTTATTATTATAACCAAAATCGCCAAAGCTGGTTAAGCACTTTCACTTGTTAAAAACAAGCTTCATCAGAACACCATAACAAGTTAAACAGTTACTTAAATAACATTTTTGGCGCCAATTTAGTTTGAAATTTTAAAGAAATACGCACATATTACAATATATACTTTGCTCGTGTTATAATAAAAACTATTATGCACATAAAAGATATGCTTATTTAAAAATATGCTTATTTAAAAATACAATACTATAAGTAAATACATATAAATAGATAACCAACACAGATATGAATCGATTTAAACATACAATATAATACTATTCATTTTAAAGCCAAATATGGTTTGATTCATATAGTATCATTCAAGCCCGGTATAACAGAGGCATCTGTATAAATTTGCCACCATAACTCTTTATACAGTAGCAAACTATTAAAGTCACCACCTCTATTATTGACTTGCACCAGATCAACTATACCAAAATTGAAATAATGATTTTCTCCATACTGCTTAATATGTCTATACAATGCATTTTTTTCGTCCTTTCTTCTAACACTATACAGGTGAGAATAAATATGTTTGTTCAAACTCCTTTGAGTCTTACCTATATAGAACCCAGAACAAGTCCTGCAAAATAGCAATATATACCACCATTTTAGTTACACAGTTATCCCCACAAAAATTAATACTAGTGTGTTTGTAATTATCCAATATCACACTATCTCCCTGAAATATAGTGTGACATTGTTTACATGCCCCACATTTGGCAGTGTTCATAGATATGGTCTTCTTAGTAGTTATGCCCTTCTCCAAAATAGATTTTATGTTAATGCCTACCTTATAGACAAATCTGGGACAATCTCCTAATATGGGTGCTATGTCTTGGTCAACTAATATTATATGCCAATTGTCCATCAAAATTTTCTTCACCTTACCGGTGTGTACTCCAAATTCCAAAATACAGGTTCTATCGAAATTGTTAGACTCAACCTTCTTAACAGCCAATATGTCTGTATCTAAGACTGAACTAGGGTTATATTTTTCACCCAATAATGGCTTATATTGGTTCCCCCATTTGCTCACTAGATATTTACTAACATTAGCCATAACTCTTACATCATATCCTCTATCCTTAAATAAAGAAGTAATAAATTTGACCTCATCCAACATGTCCTCATATCGTGATGTCATCCTAACTGCTCTAATGAGTTGACCCTTGTAGATGTTGATAAATTGTTTCCTCGGATGGTAGCTGGAATATTCCAGATAGTTGTTCGAAAATGTACTCTTCCTAAAAATTCTCGATTTAAACTGGTTACCATCTCTAGACACAATAGTGTCAAGATATGCCAAACCTTCCAAACTTCTGGAAAACGTAAATTTTAAGAAATTACTGCTACTGTTAATAAATTCCAAAAATTGTGTTAACAAATGCTCACCACCATCCCAGATCATATAGATGTCATCAAGGTATCTAATATAGTGTTTGATGTATTTCATAAAATGACTACCAAATATTATCCTCTCTTCCCATTCAAGCATAACCAAATTAGCATATATGGGAGCACACGCTGCTCCCATAGCTACTCCTTTGGTCTGCTTGAAATACTCTCCCTCAAAGAAGATATAATTATGGTCAAGTAACAATGACATCATATCATTAAGAAGGCATGTTGTGTCCCACTGTATGTCTGCATATTTTCTTATACTAATGGCAAAAGCCTGCAGTCCATCTTCCTTCGGTATACATGAAAAAAGGTCTATGACATCAATAGTCACAAATGTCAGGTCTGGACTAGATAAGTAAACCGGATAATTTTTCAAAAATTCCCATGAGTCCTTGGCTATATGTGGGATCTTACCATAAACATGTTTCAAATAAATATCAATGACCTTACCTATTTGGAAGGTCTTAGACCTGCTCCCTGAAATAATCGGTCTAAAAGGAGGTTCTTCTATACTTTTGTGTATTTTAGGGATACCTACTATTGAGGCTAAAACAGGATAATCAACTTTAATATACTTATATATGTCATCATTAATCCTATTATCAATTAAATATTCCTCAATACACATGTCAATTTTTCTGTATCCTATATTAATTTCGTTAAGGGATAGCATAGAATAATTCCCAGAACTATACAACAAGTCATGTATCTTGCAAGAATATAACAGACTGTCATAGATAACTGCACCCCCCCTTGTCTGGTTTCATAATTCTGATATTACTAGCACTTCTTAATTCCTGAAGCACCTTACGCTCTTCCACTGTTAAATTAGACCCGACCTGATGTCCAGCTATCTGTCTATCTAACTGATAAATCTGTTGCATCACTACTTTATCAAACATGGAGATAGTGGGGTACATAGGGGGTATAAACATACTCTTCTTTTTAATAATAGGTACGGGGGTCTCAGTGATACGTGAACTACCAACAGTTCTTTTATCTTTAAACAAAATGGCTAAATTTAATTTTCTAACATATCTTTTAATTTCACAAATGCAATCCACTAAATTAAACTTTTTTGTGGGAATATATTTTATCCCCTTAGATAATAAATCAAAACGTCCAATGTTTAATTTATAATTAGTGTAATTGTATATATTAAAATTCCTATAAGTGTAAGTAAACCCTTCCTGTATGATGCCAGTATCAGTATCTAATGCCTCTACTGTGTCCTCAGCGACTGCCAAGGGCTCAAAAAAACTGGACTCTATCATTGAGACCAGGGGTAAGGGTGGAACTGTGAGTCTTGCCTGTGTCCCCTTGTCCACCTTCTCTCCCTCCCTCTGTGTTCTACATATAAAAAATCAGAATTGTCACCCCTATCAACACTATGCTGTGTATAAGTTTTACCAGTTCCAAAATTCAGCTCCCCCCTCTTGCAGTTGGAATACTTTTTAGTATTCTTTTCCCACATATACGCTTTACCCCTTTTGTATTGGTCCAAATCCCTTTGTAATTTTTTCATGTTACGTTCATATACTTTAGATATATTGTGTTCAGCGTTAGAAAACTGCTTGACATAAATTCTCCCATTGAGAAAAGAGCAAATCATTTTTAATAGATGTATTTAACTCTTCTACTTCATGAATTAAATGAACCAACCTCTCATCATTAAATTTCATTAACACAGACATGTAATTGAAACCACATTGATCAAATAAGCTGTTAAATTCTAACATAACATTCTCAGTAATGTCCGCACCCATGGGAAATTTAAAAAAATCTCAGTCCCATTAGGACTACTTTAGTTGCTACACATATAGAAAGATAAGCATTGCCTAATTTGATGTTATTAATTTGAAACAGTTTCCTGCCCAAATCATAAATTAAATCTTTTAAAGTGCCCCTGTGCATCTCCTTTGGTATATGCAACCTACTACCAACCCCTGCACTGGATGTATTATCAAAATAACAATTTTTGTCAATAAAATCTTTAAACAGATCCATATTAGCTGCCTTCTTATTATTGCATATAATATTTCCTCCAGTATCAATATTGTCCATCATTGCATTGTCCACAAAGTCATTGCCTTTATCAACGCCCTTAACAGTAGTGGCATAAGTGTAATAAGATTTCATTCTCTTAGGCTTAGTGCCTATCCGACAAGCTTCATCGTTGACATCTCCAAACGAAAAGTCAAATGTGAAATCAGGAGTGCCTATTTTACTGCTACTCCGTTAAGCTCCTACAAGTGGAGCAGGTGGAATATCCAATGATTTAAAATTTGTACTCACTGTTTTGGCAATGGCGGTACCTTTACAAGTACCCTGTCCATTAAGTATATTAGTTGAATGAATCGACAAGTTGGACAGTCTTATGTCCTCCACACCACTATTATTGTTCCCTCAAGCCGCATAAGTGACACAATCTTTGCTATTGCAACTGTGCACTGCCGCTGGAGAACAAAGGCAGTCGTCCTGCCCTTTTGATCCTATACGAGTGTCTAAAAAGGTACTGCTGAAATGATTGAGTAGGGCAGTAAGCTTGCTTACCTCACCACTCAATTCAGTTAATTCTGCTTTCACTGACTGAAGATCCAAATTCACTGGGCTGTGTAGTGAAACTGAAGAGGATTCCCGATCAGACTCCATGAGGCACAACAAAGAACACTATCTCAGCGGACAGTGCAACAACCAGGGAATCCAAAAGTCAAGAACAAAAACACAAAAAAGCACTGTTACGCCGTATTTCGCCTCCGTGTCTTTGGGAATTCCACTCTAAACAACACTATCACAGTCCAAAACACCTTCTGTGACAAAAAACAATTCATGAATTAAAATCAAATATGAAATGAAGGATTTATTATTATAACCAAAAACGCCAAAGCTGGTTAAGCGCTTTCACTTGTTAAAAACAAGCTTCATCAGAACACCATAACAAGTTAAACAGTTACTTAAATAACATTTTTGGCGCCAATTTAGTTTGAAATTTTAAAGAAATACGCACATATTACAATATATACTTTGCTCGTGTAATAATAAAAAACTATTATGCACATAAAAGATATGCTTATTTAAAAATATGCTTATTTAAAAATACAATACTATAAGTAAATACATATAAATAGATAACCAACACAGATATGAATCGATTTAAACATACAATATAATACTATTCATTTTAAAGCCAAATATGGTTTGATTGATATAGTGTCATTCAAGCCCGGTATAACAGAGGCATCCGTATAAATTTGCCACCATAACTCTTTATACAGTAGCAAACTATTAAAGTCACCACCTCTATTATTGACTTGCACCAGATCAACTATACCAAAATTGAAATAATGATTTTCTCCATACTGCTTAATATGTCTATACAATGCATTTTTTTCGTCCTTTCTTCTAATACTATACAGGTGAGAATAAATACGTTTGTTCAAACTCCTTTGAGTCTTACCTATATAGAACCCAGAACAAGTCCTGCAAATAGCAATATATACCACCATTTTAGTTAGACAGTTACCCCCACAGAAATTAATACTAGTATGTTTGTAATTGTCCAATATCACACTATCTCCCTGAAATATAGTGTGACATTGTTTACATGCCCCATGGACTCATGGGAATTTTTGAAAAATTATCCGGTTTACTTATCTAGTCCAGACCTGACATTTGTGACTATTGATGTCATAGACCTTTTTTCATGTATACCAAAGGAAGATGGACTGCAGGCTTTTGCCATTAGTATAAGAAAATATGCAGACATACAGTGGGACACGACATGCCTTCTTATTGATATGATGTCATTGGTACTTGACCATAATTATATCTTCTTTGAGGGAGAGTATTTCAAGCAGACCAAAGGAGTAGCTATGGGAGCAGCGTGTGCTCCCATATATGCTAATTTGGTTATGCTTGAATGGGAAGAGAGGATAATAATTGGTAGTCATTTTATGAAATACATCAAACACTGTATTAGATACCTTGATGACATCTATATGATCTGGGATGGTGGTGAGCATTTGTTAACACAATTTTTGGAATTTATTAACAGTAGCAGTAATTTCTTAAAATTTACGTTTTCCAGAAATTTGGAAGGTTTGGCATATCTTGACACTATTGTGTCAAGAGATGGTAACCAGTTTAAATCGAGAATTTTTAGGAAGAGTACATTTTTGAACAACTATCTGGAATATTCCAGCTACCATCCGAGGAAACAATTTATCAACATCTACAAGGGTCAACTCATTAGAGCAGTTAGAATGACATCACGATATGAGGACATGTTGGATGAGGTCAAATTTATTACTTCTTTATTTAAGGATAGAGGATATGATGTAAGAGTTATGGCTAATGTTAGTAAATATGTAGTGAGCAAATGGGGGAACCAATATAAGCCATTATTGGGTGAAAAATATAACCCTAGTTCAGTCTTAGATACAGACATATTGGCTGTTAAGAAGGTTGAGTCTAACAATTTTGATAGAACCTGCATTTTGGAATTTGGAGTACACACCGGTAAGGTGAAGAAAATTTTGATGGACAATTGGCATATAATATTAGTTGACCAAGACATAGCACCCATATTAGGAGATTGTCCCAGATTTGTCTATAAGGTAGGCATTAACATAAAATCTATTTTGGAGAAGGGCATAACTACTAAGAAGATCATATCTAGGAACACTGCCAAATGTGGGGCATGTAAACAATGTCACACTATATTTCAGGGAGATGGTGTGATATTGGACAATTACAAACATACTAGTATTAATTTCTGTGGGGGTAACTGTCTAACTAAAATGGTGGTATATATTGCTATTTGCAGGACTTGTTCTGGGTTCTATATAGGTAAGACTCAAAGGAGTTTGAAAAAACGTATTTATTCTCACCTGTATAGTATTAGAAGAAAGGACAAAAAAAATGCATTGTATAGACATATTAAGCAGTATGGAGAAAATCATTATTTCAATTTTGGTATAGTTGATCTGGTGCAAGTCAATAATAGAGGTGGTGACTTTAATAGTTTGCTACTGTATAAACGGATGCCTCTGTTATACCGGGCTTGAATGACACTATATCAATCAAACCATATTTGGCTTTAAAATGAATAGTATTATATTGTATGTTTAAATCGATTCATATCTGTGTTGGTTACCTATTTATATGTATTTACTTATAGTATTGTATTTTTAAATAAGCATATTTTTAAATAAGCATATCTTTTATGTGCATAATAGTTTTTATTATAACACGAGCAAAGTATATATTGTAATATGTGCGTATTTGTTTAAAATTTCAAACTAAATTGGCGCCAAAAATGTTATTTAAGTAACTGTTTAACTTGTTATGGTGTTCTGATGAAGCTTGTTTTTAACAAGTGAAAGCGCTTAACCAGCTTTGGCATTTTTGGTTTTAATAATAAATCCTTCATTTCATATTTGATTTTAATTCGTGAATTCGTTTTTTTCACAGAAGGTGTTTTGGACTGTGATAGTGTTGTTTAGAGTGGAATTCCCAAAGACACGGAGGCGAAATACGACGTAACAGTCCTTTTTTTGTGTTTTTGTTCTTGACTTTTGGATTCCCTATATATATATATATATATATATATATATATATATATATATATATATATATACACACACACACACACACACACACACACACACACACACACACACACACACTTGGCAGGGTTGGGATTAGAACACAGACCTAACTACCTTATCACACTACAGCATTACGTATGTACAGAACATGCTGCCGTGATTACTAGATCACAGCAGTCACACAGGCATAAGTCTAGCTTGCTGACATCAGCATCAAAGGCAAAGACGCCGTACGGATTCTATGGAGAGTGAATAGTGTAAAAGCAATGTACTGTTGTCATGCAGCAGGAAACACCTACACACACACACACACACACACACACACACACACACACACACACACACACACGTGGCAGGATTGGGATTAGAACACAGACCTGACAACTTTATCACACTACAGCATTACACATTTATATAATGCGCTACCGAAATTACTGAGCACAGCACTCCCAGAGGCATACTTCTAGGTGGGTGTCATCATCCACAAAGGCAAAGACGCCGATAGGAAATGTATGTGGTGTGAGGCATCTAAAAGCATTACTGTGTCCCCAGGCAGCTGGAAACACACACACACACACACACACACACACACACACAAAGAGGCACACATTTAACAGGGCTGGGAGTCGAACATACACCTAACTACCTTATCACACTACAGCATTACGCATTTACAGAATGCACAACCGAGATTACTGAACACAGCACTCCCAGAGGCATACTTCTAGGTGGGTGACATCATCCGCAAAGGCAAAGATGCCGATAGGGAATGTATGTGGTGTGAGGCATCTAAAAGCATTACTGTGTCCCCAGGCAGCTGGAAACACACACACACACACACACACACACACACACACACACACACACACACACACACACACTTGGCAGGGCTGGGAGTCGAACATGCACCTAACTACCTTATCACACTACAGCATTATGCATTTACAGAACGCGCTACCAAGATTACTGAACACGGCAGTCCCAGAGGCATACTTCTAGGTGGGTGACATCATCCGCAAAGGCAAGGATGCCGATAGGGAATGTATAGAGAGTGAGCAGTCTGAAAGCATATTACTGTCCCAAGGTAGACGTAGACAAACACACGGCAGTGGTGTGATCGGGGCAACTAAATATCTACGGAGCACTACAACAACACTACATAGATACGGGACGCGCCACAGACAGTACACCCTTCAAGACAGCAACCAGTGTGTTAAATGTAGGCATCCATCATGACATTGAAAATGGACATCTGTTGCCTGGATGACCACCATCGCTATACAGGATGTCAATGGCCATGCCCATATGCTTAGTATCACACGTCTGTTTGGAATGTACCATGTGTCCAGCTACACAACGGTGTACTGGGCATGCTCACACACTTAGCAGTTGCAAAGGGCCATCTTGCATGCACACGGATTCTAAACACAGAAGGGCGCAGTTTGGAATGTACTGTGTGTCCATCTACACAACGGCATACTGGACATGCTCACACACTTAGCAGTTGCAAAGGGCCGCCTTGCATGCACACGGATTCTAAACACGGAAGGGCGCAGTTTGGAATGTACTGTGTGTCCATCTACACAATGGCATACTGGGCATGCTCACACACTTAGCAGTTGCAAAGGGCCATCTTGCATGCACATGGATTCTAAACATGGAAGGGCACAGTATGGTATTACTGTCCCCACGTACATGAAGGCCACTCACATGTATTGACCAGTACACACTCAGGAGCTATCACAGATGTCTCAGGTGCAGATCACAGAGGTACACACCACAATCTACAATGTAGCCCTCAGACATCACCATGTCATTGGACCAGCAATACACAGCCATACATTAACACAACACCATGTGACTCATGACCAGTGGACTGTACATAGGTCTACAGCAACTGTGCAGAATACACATGTACCGACAGGGTTCCATCAAGTGTTATGCATTGCAATGATACCACTGTACATAACCAGGTCAGCTCTACACATACCAGGGGCCCTGGGTCTTACACAGCTGTGACAGATGACTGTCGCTGTACACCAATGAACACATGTTTGGCTATGTCATACATGTAATTGCAGTGGATGTGTGCATGGACCACACACACAACACATATGTACATAACATAGCTTTTGCTGTCCTCCATGCAGACAAGTGGCTACAGCAATCATACGCACGCAAATGGAAGGTGGGTCCATGGCTGTTGAATGCTAACAGTACATGAGGTAGCAATGTTGACTGAGAACATATTCCCTCTGTACTAGTTACCCATGACACCCATCATATCATACAACAGTCCATGTGTTATGTATGTCAACACACATGTCCACCAATTGCAATGCATACAAACATGGCTACATGACAGGCATGTAGGACCAGCACACATGTACAATCTGTAGTGTGCATGCAGCTACCTTGTATGTGCAGTAGCTGATGTAATTAACTCATCTGTGCCTAACTACAACATGCAGTTTCAATGCAGCCCCATCACTGACACCTGTATATGGTGACATACTGACAGTATGGTAGGATGTACAGCAGGTATGGATGGATGTATGTACATAAAGTGGTGATCCACCTGTGTAGATGGATGTTTGCCGGGGACGGCTCACAGATGTGTCACACGCCATCCTACCATTACATGTGCAAACAGTATGCTATGTTACCGTTACTTGATGGTGGAGACATAAAACCTACACAGTGGTCAGGTGTTACCGACAGTACATCACTTGACACCTGTAACACTTACATCCTCCTGTGTGCATATAGCAGCACAATTGCCGAAGGTAGCATTGGTACACATAATTGGCCAATACTGCTGCATGTCTGTCAGATGTATCATCATATAGCAGGTGTATCATTCACAGTACTGCCATGTGTGTTTGCTTGTTTGACCATATATGCCACATATGGTGGGGAATACATCCCAATTGTTACACACCCCTGTACACTGTTGTAGAGATCTGTACATACTGCAGTGTGGAAAGCATGACGTACGCAGGTGTGGTGTGTGTGTCACATGCATCAGCTATCCATATGTGTATAACATTTGTGGTCTCCACAGTGTGTGTGTGTGTGTGTGTATGTAGGTATGTATGGCTGTCTGGTGCATGGAGTGAGGGTGTATGCTACCATACAGAACACACAGGATCCCTAACCCCTCATGGTGATGCAGTCCACTACCCTGTTGATGCCATCGGTCTAAGCCGCACTGGCTACCTGTACATGTTCTTTCTCTGTGTCGCGTCGTGTGGGCGCACAGTACTGTGAGGGTGATGACCACATAGGCAAGGGTTCTCACCTCAACACTATGGGGTGTGCATTATAATGTTGTTGACCCCGTGAGTGTGAGCATGTTCCTGTAATGTGACAAGGTATTACTGCTACACAGTGAGGCCTCATGCTATCAAGTGGCCTCTAACATTATCATTGGCCAGACCGCTGTGTACAACCCCTGCACCATGTCAACATACCTGTGATGTGACCTGGTATGGATGTCACATCTCTAGCCACTGTAGCCTATTAAACTGCCCACATGCTTCTGGATCAGTATATGTGTGGACATCTGTGGTATGTTAGACTTTCCAACAGTCAGGCTGAGGCTATGTATAGCATCCTGATATTGCCATATATGCCTGTGAGTACTCCACAGTTACACATGGGAGACTGCAAACAGTGCTACCTGTAGGCACATGCAAGTAGACCATAAGGAGGGAACCAGGGCATCATTACCAACATGCTGTTACTGTTGTTACCGAGACACATACTGTGAACATATAACAATGCATGCTAAACCTGTACTACATAGTATGTCTGGTGCGTGTCAACAGTACACAACTAATGTAATATACATGTCTCTCACTATTCTCACACAACTAATGTAATATACACTTCTCTCACTATTCTTACACAAGTAATGTAATATACACTTCTCACTATTCTGTTCACCCTGGGCATCAGACCATTTGAGCATGTCCCTGCACCAATGGTGTGGATGACAGAGATGCGGCACACAGGCTTCATCATATGCACAGGGTGATAATGTTTGCCAGGGGCATAGGCTGCACCAATGGATGACATCATGTGGGTGGGTAAGGGCCAGTGATATGATAGGACATGTCTGTTCGGTATGCATGTGGGTGTTGTGGTGCCCTACAGATGTCTTTGCTGTGTGTGTGTATGTGTGCACACAGTTCTGCCTTTTGTGAGGCCTACATGGGGTATTATTGACAGCTCCAGATTGTACAGACCAGGTTGTACAGCTCACTGTGTCCAGCCACGGCCACGTGACCTGTGCCTGTCAGGGTTTGCACGGGCACTACCAGGTGGAGGTACAGATTGGCTACTGTCCGATGACACATGTCCACTGGAACCGTGTCCCCACTGGGAATGTCCAGGGTCACGTCCACGTGGCCTGCTGTGTCCTGGTGTGGACAGCGCAGCACCAGCTGCACTGCTACTGCTACCGGCACTATAAGCGGGCATGTGAAGTGGCATGCTCACGTTGACCTGCACTAGTTGGTATAGCTGGCCTACATCCACGTGGCCTACGCCTCACTCCTACCAGATGTTCCAGCACAGACAGCTCACGCTCGCTGATTGCCATGCCACGGTCAAGGATTCCGACCATGTCACCCAATCGCCTGTCCAGAACATCAGCAATCTGCTGTTGAGCATTTGCCAATGCCTGGATATTGTCATTTAGGGTACGGATAGCAGCCCTCTGCAGCCTCTGCCCTTCTCTGTTCTGCCATTCAGCATGTGCCTGTGCCGCCATTACAGTCTGGAACATGCATCTGGTGATACCAGCTGCTGTGCTTTGTCCTGCAGGTGCATGTCTGCCAGAGGTCCTCCTACAAGCAGCACCAGCCACATGCCTGTGTGGCACATCTGCAGTCATTACACTGACACCATGGTGTGTAGACACACCTTCTGTAGCCACCACATGTTCCTGTTCCACGCTAACAGACGCTGACTGTCCTTCCTCTGTGGCCACTGGTGATGCGGTATGTGTTGGCAGCAGAACTGTGTGTGGGGAAGAAGGGGACATAGCTGGGATGGCAACCATTGGCACAGATTCAGCCCCTGACAACCCTGCCTGTACCTCATGCATATGTTCATCACTGCTAGTATCTGTGGGGACACTAACATCAGATGGACCGCAGGAGGGTAACGCACCTACATCACCTGTGAATGCAAAGAAAGACTCTAAATTACAATAGACACACACACACACAGACATACACACACACACACACACACACACACACACACACACACACACACACACACACACACACACACACACACACACAGACACACACACACACACACACACACACACACACACACACACACACACACACACACACACACACACACACACACACACACACACACACACACACACACCATGCATGTGATTTTACACATGGCATGCAGCATGCCTGTGGTACAGCAGAGGGCATGCAGCTCAGACATTAATAGTGTTAGTAAGCATACCTCCCTGGGGTGCACACTACAGCAAGCAGGTGTCATATCAGTAGCCATGCAGTTCACACAATCATGGTAGTATGCATGCATCCCCGTGATACACCATGTGGACCAGAACAGGATAGCAGTACACATGGCTGACGTGACCTTGACATGTAATCTGCTGATGTGTGCATTAACATGCATACATGTCTGACACAATGGTGTCCTGACACATGTACAGCATCATAATGGGCATCACATTGTGGTGTTGTCTGTATGCCCTACGGATATAATGCATGTTTAGCAAATGTGCATGAGCATGGAAGGGTAGTGTGAGCCATCTACATTGCTATACAGTGTGAAGTACAGACACTGTGCCATTGCATGGCATCATGAGGCATCTATATTGCTGTACAATGCATAATATGTACACATTGCATAGCCATAACTGCATGCATACCCATGCAAGAACTGTGGATTGTGACCCACGATGCTGAGGTGTATACACACCAAACCATGCTGTGTCAAGTGACAGGTCACTGGAGGACCTACAGATGACACCCCTGCACAACAACTACAGGGTCTTAGCTGCCTGGCAACCATGTCCACACATAGCGGACATGTCAATTCACCATTTCCCACATGACATTGATGTACCACACACACGAGGTGCACAACTAACGGTGATGTCCTACAGCAGCAAGGGAAATGTACAGTATCTGTGGCCTGATGTGGTGTCAATGTCTGTGGAAGCTGTACAGGTGATTACTGTCATGCTATGACACAGTCGTGATGTTCAACAAATCTTATATGGTAGACTTCAGTGACACCTCCACTAGCTGTGCACAGGCTTTTAGGTTGTCCAGTGTACCACATCAACTGTATAATCAGTCAGCTAAGGCTATAATTGGACCATGTGTGGACAATGTGCAACAGGGTGTATACACATCACATCTACTGTGTGGCTACGTGTCTCTTGCCATCCCCCATAGCCATGTGTGCACATGTGTTGGCCAAATGTGTGTGATGGCCATCTATCTCACATGTCTGTGTTGTCCCATATGACATACAGCCATAGATGTCAGATATGTCACCATCCACAGGGCTATGCAGACAATGGGTTGTATGTTTGGTATGTGGGGTATGGGTCATGGGATAGTGTAACAATATTGCAGCCAGAACACTACATGTCTGGGACATGTCAGATGGCATATCACAATGTGTGCACCCAATGCAGGGGCATATAATACAATGGTGACCCCTGTGGGCTGCCCATATCACAGCTCACTGTGTGGTACTGTTTGCACCACACATGTTGTTCCAATGCATACTACATATACCTCCATTGTAGAACACCTCCACCGTTGTATGCACAGCTGACCACACATGTGGCAATGACAAATACTGTGGTTTCAAGTCGGTGTATCATTTCATTTGTATATATTGCACATGGGTGGCCTGTGTGAATGATGGGTGATGCGACCTGTATATTGTGACTGGAACAAACATCAAGTGTGCAAGTGTTAACTGGCCACATGGCAAATAGATCTATGCTTTAACATGCCTGATACTGATGACAGTCTCACCTGCAATGGACTCATGTCTGTGCAGCACGCCAGAGGTACCTGTATAGGGGTGACACAGCAGTATGAACATTATCCATGACTGTATGACAGCCACAGGGTGCACTGTGCATGTTAACACATTCACCTGTATATTAGCATATAGTATGCACATGTGTGCATACACAGGGTAGCATACTGTAATATGCAGCATGTGTGTCCACATACCTTGCATATGTTGTTACTTTACATAATGTACAGTGACACATGCAACTAAATGGGATATAATAGCCATATGTGCAGTACTGACTTACCAGGCAACTCCAGGCTCATTGGTTGGGAGACACCCACCTCCACGATGGCAGCTAGTGTTTGTGGATGCTGTTCTGAGGGTGTCCCCAGACTGGCCAGTAGCTCCTCAGTGTGTGTGAGTGGGGGCTGAGTTGGTGGCCCACCACCTGTTCCACCTTGTTCCCTGGCAATTGCAGTGGCACGCTGTTTTGTATGTCATATCAAGTCCATGCAGTGTCTGCGCATCTGCTGGTAGGTGCGGTTATGGCCACCCACATCGTTCATCCTCCTGCGAAGATCCTGCCACAGGTCGTCCCGCTGCTGGGCATGCTGTGGCACATGGCTGAACAACACCTCGTAGTTCTCATGGAGGTACGGGATGAGCACATCATCCTCCTGGCGGCTGTATGCTGGAAGGCGTGTACGAGGCATTATCTGTAAGACATAATGATGGTGACAGGTCACAGTTTCAGAGATGTACTGAGATACTGCTGCACATACATTTCTATGACATCTAGTACATCTGCACAGTTATCTTTGCAAATCATCATGACACTGACATGACTGATGTGTTTGTGTCACACACATGTAACACCCGTTATGCATTGGATATCATCACCATATATGTGTGTCACCTCATTACAGTGTTCATACTCCATGTGAATGCTGTCTTGATGTGGGCATGTCTATTTGCCTGCACTGGTGTTCTTACCTATCTGCACATGCCTGGATGTGTCCACGATAATGCTGTTGACCTTGATGCTGTGTATATGTCACATATCAACACAGACACAGCCTTAATGGACTTGAGCAGTGACAATGCACACATACGCATGGAAACCTGTACATGCATGTGTTTTGCCATATACATCTACACAGCACTGTACAGCTGTTCAACATCCTGCCACGGATCGCCTGTGTTGCACATGTGATAGACATGGGACAATGGCTAGTCAGACGTCATTCACAGGGATGGTTATCAACCATAGCATGTATGGGCAAGGTTTCCTAGCTGTAAAAGACAGCCATTATGCCACCGCAAGGTGCATCAGTGCCACATTACTGATCCAGACAGTTGATACTACATCTACCATGCGGCCATCACACCATGTATGACTGGGATGACATGTGCAGCTTTGATGGACAGGGTTACATGGTTTGGTGGGAGTATGTCACATGTATGGCACTGGGATCTGTCCAGCATGTGGCGATCCTAGTATTAGGATGGTGGATGTCCATGATGTATGTCTTACAGATCAGGATATGGACATGTAGCATGTCCATCATCATGGTGTAGCAGATGTCTTTATGCAAGGTAGACAGCATGCTGCATAATGGAGGTGAGGATTGTGAAGGCTGGTATCGCTCATCCACGCATGGCCATTACCCCTTAAAGGTGATATGTGATCCAATAATTCACATCCTTACATACACAGATGCCTAACATTTGTCTGTGTGGTATGGGCTACAATGAGGGTGGAGTACAACACATTAACCCTGTTCTACTGTAGCTGGAACTGGTGTGATATGCACATGTCACTCTGGCACCTTTTGTAGTTGTGAGTCTGTCAACAGGCCACTGGTAGAACACTCCTGTGACATACAAAGGTATTTGTAATCAAACATCCGTACTGTCTTGTACATCTGTACTGCTAACATCTACAGTGATAATGGTTCATGGACATGCACACCATACTCAGCAGGGTTATAGTGCGGTGCCACCCATTATGACTGTTGTCACCACTTGTGGGTTGATATTATCCAACACCCTATCTGTATTGTATGGTCATGCTAGGGACTTGTTCAGCACTTGTGAGCGTGTCATGAGCTACTGATTAATATAGCACCCATTCCACACTATTTCCCACAGGTACACTGGCTGTCCTAAAATTTCCAGCTTGCTTATGGTACAACAGCTGTTGTACGCACGTAACTCACATATCCTGTGAGACATGGTTGTATATATAGGCATGTCCAACTGTCACGTACCAGTGCTATTGCCTGTCTATATGATGGATATGTCATACATGTGGCAATAGAGCAATTGTCTCATGTACACATTTAATGCTCACCTCCCAACATACGACACTACAGCCTGTGGGGGATGCACTTATGCAGCCCTGCTGGGGGTAATGCTGTCACCAACCCTGACTGCACCTGACAGTCATGTGGGGATGTGTAACATTTGCAACACAGCCCACTCATCACATAGTCTCACATGATCTCCACCACAGGCCACACATATGAGGACAACTTGTGCAGTACCTCTCCATACTCTGTGTAGGCACCAGAGGCAGCCCCCATCACGGAACACAACATCACCAACTTATAGCCCACAGACACATGTGTGCCCATCACATACAGCCAATAGGGTGTTATAACATACACAACACACCAGTCATAGGTGACTCTGTAGGCGGTCACACTGCAGTTCCACACAGCAGGCTACACAAGGCAATAGTCGCTTACATCTTGCTGTCGGGTAACTGGTTCTGCAACATAACCTATGCACCCATGCCACACCTCACCAGGTACGATATGACTGTCATTCTCCATGTTAGTGTGACTGCCCTGAGATGCCACTTCACAGACTACGTGTGCAGGGACATGCAATAGCTCACCAGTCTTGTAGCCCTGAAGGTGTGGGCCAAGCCCTGGGGAGCATTATGCATTCATCCAGACCCGATACCACTGTACAACGACTGACTGTGTCACTTCAACAGTTGCCTATGCTTCTGCTGTCATTCCACAGGCATCTGGTATCTGTCCGCTTTGACTGATCTGGTCAAACACAATGCTTTGGCACAGATGACCTGCACCTGTCAGCCCTGGGAGTACAGATCACATGTAAGACTCTTGCTGCTTCTATACTGCCTGTCTTGCACAGTTTCCAATAACAGTCACTGGCAGAACGGGAACTGGCAAGCAAGACATGGGGTCATGTGACACAATGCTTGCATCTTCCTCTGTGATGCATGCAGGCAAGGCACACCTTATAATGCACCACTCCAATATCTCTGCAGTGACTGGGACCTGCCTCTAGGCTCTGCAGAGCACACTTGCAATGACAGGTTATAGACAGACCATACGTTTCAGGCACATACCTGGACCGGCACACCCACAGCTGAGGTGTTCCCATATCCCACTATGTTGTACACACATCCTGGCTAGTTACTTAGCACAATGCATCAGAGGTGCTCCATGTGCAACTAACTGTGTCTGGAACTGCTATACACATTGTAACAAGCTACAGATTCAACAACATACCCCACGGTTACCAGACCTCATTTGTTGGTGTACTGGACAGTAGGGCTCAGACAGCTACTACTGATGTGTGACTGACACTACCCCACACTTAACTGGGATAGCCACTCATGTACCGACACATCCATGAGTCATAACCTCCACTCGGCTGGATCAACCCATACACACCACCTCCAAGACCAACATTAACCTTGACATGAACACTACCAACATGTGACTGGTGTTCCACACCTGGAGTTATCCCCTCATTGGTGGATTCCGAACATATACTAATCAACCTTGTTTGCCACATCCCGGCACCACAACCTTCACGGCATACACAGTACATGAGTACTACAACACCTACTACAGACGTCTTATGACAGCGGTTGTTAACGTCATGACACCCGTGCAGATGGACAATGCACATACAAATGCTGAAACATACCCCAGTGCACTTCATTAGCACATACACAACTGCATGGATCATGCTATTCCACACAGAGCCATCATGGTACACACCAGATAACAGACCCCACTCTGGTGGTCAAGTTCCATGGACATAATGTACAACAACAGGTGGAGGCTGTTGCACAGTGGTGTACAATCCCATGGGTGGGGTAGCTCACTGGTCAGCCTCAGTAGGGCCATGGGATCCCTCATCACATACTCCAAGACTAGCTATGTAAACATTGCTGCAACACATTCCGGGGTGTACCACAAGGCATTATGGTGGTATGTCAGTAGTCAATGGCAATACCCACATCTGCTCTCACATACAACAGTCACTCAGGAACATTACAGACCCAGGTGATGTTGGCAACATACTGGCGGATGGATTCAATGCTAACATTACACCCTCTCACTCACTACAGGGCCACAATTCATGCAGGAACATTGCGGTGTCCCTGCGGTCACACCTACACAGTACTAACCTGCAGTCTATATGTCCTGGGACACTGGCCCCATGTCACCTTCCAAAGTCCCAGGTTGTGATGTCCACAAACCTCTGAACGACATGTCTCCCCACTAGGCCACCATATTCAGTAATAGCCTTGTATCAGACATTGTGGCCCCTGAATGGCACACAGCAACATTTATCACACTCCACACAGGTGGCACCACAATGCACGAGTGGGAGTATAGTCCTACACACCTGACTGGACTGTTCTGCATGGCTATGGGGCACATCATCAAGGACGTCATTCACAGAGACATTGTTGGGCTCCGGTCCTTTGATGCCACCCGGGTTGGACTTGTTAGGACCAGAGCATGGCCCCTACACCTGGTGGACTCCTTTCATACAGTTACCAGGGTAGTTGATGATGGTACGGGAGTCCACACATCCTACATTGTCCTCTCATTGCCTTTCAGCACCGTTCTCCATTCTGGTATTGACAACATACACATCCACCTGCACATTGTACCCTATGTCTCCGGATGTTATGCAACGTGGCTCATGGACAGGACACACACAATGAGGGTAGCATACCATAGTACCTACTGCATTTCAGTTACATTTGGCATACCACAGTCCTCAGTCATAGGGCCCCTCATGTTCAGTATATGCTTCCCTGAGGTACAGGCTAGCACAGAGGGACTTTCCCTGCCTAGCTTTACAAACCCCTGCATACAAAGCACCATGATTGATCGACCAGCTGATACTGACTTCATCCATACAGGTGTCACTGTGACAGATACTGCTATGAATATCATGGCCTCAAGCTGCATGACACAAGGTGCATGAACATCACCTTTGCATTACACCATTCACCCACTGACTATCACATAGGTGGTAGTCCCCTACATACATGTCACATTGTACATGTTTGTAGTACACATGTATGTCGCACCCACTCCTGTGGTTACCGTATTGCCACTGTGGCGTGGATATCCTTCTACCTGGCCACACTTATCTGTACTGGGTGTGTAGCTGGTACATAGGCACCCATTGTACCTCTGAACTCAAGACTTCTACACGCATTCAAGGGTACACCACCCCATTTAGGGTGTACCTTACACAACAGCTACAGCTTTACATACCACAACATTAACACGCCATGACGTTTATTGAGCTCCGACAGTTAAAGTATGCGGCTGAACTATGGACACCACGTCTGTACACATTTGCATACTACATACTCAGGGGTGACCTCTGCTGAACAGACAGGGCCCATGTCCACAACAATATTAATGGATATACTCCACATACGCGACATAAGCAAAAGCCACTGTGAGCAACATGCTCATGGATATGTGCACACACGCAACAATGAGTGGAATGTGCTTGAGGGTTACATTCCCAAACCGGACACTCACCATGCTTTGGAACATGAGTCCTATGTACATCACGCAGGGACACTCAGTAGCACTGTTCATGTGATACCTCCCTTGGTGGTTGGGAGACATATGTACGCCAGGGATCACTGCAGTGGCTGTACTGTGCAGAGGTGCAGGTAACACATGGCTCTGCTGTTCACAGGACACTACCCTAGAGAGGTGCCACTGGTGTGAACACTGTAGTTGTGCTTACACATAGACTTGCCAGACTGCAAAGTACCCCACTATGAACCTGTGAAGCTATTACATGTCCTTTGTGCATGGTTACTTGGTAGCCCTTCCATTTAGATTAGCTATCATGCTATTACAATGTCCCGTGCCTACAAGCCATATGTATCCTGTTATTGTACATGCCAATAGACGATATCTTGGGTATGCATGATATGCCTGTTATGCTGTGTAGAATATCTGACATATCTATCTACAATACTATACATTACACATATTTTACATAGTATCCCATAATGCAAAGCATACTTGCACAGCGGGACCACCTTAGACATGTCATTGTTGTTATATGCCCATACACATGCCTACTGTGACAGTATATCAATATATACTATCCCCTGCTATGGCACGTACTTGTTGGACATACCCTACCACTGACGGCGGGTTGTATGGAATTGTTCTGTTTAAAGCCCTCATGTAGCATCCCTTGTGGTGTCTGTGATGTATACCTTGTGGCCCACTGCTGGACGCACAGTTTCTACAAGCTTAAGTATGTTCAGCAAGACATCACTACATAAATACCTTTTCCCACTTTATGCATTGCGGACACTTTTAATTAATGCAAACCAGGCTATACATACAGTAAATAATTAATACAAAACATGCTATACATAAACTTACATACCGAGTGTTCTACATATCTTGTTATTGTTACGGACTTTTGTCTCTATCTCTCTCACACTGCTTAAACAGGTATTTTGTATGAGCATACAGTTTGAATGTCTGGCAAGTCATCCTTATATACGTCGATACCTGTAACATGTGGTTTACTGCCGCCAGTTGGTGTTCCTGAGTGACTAATTACTTGCATATCAGATGTGCAGCTACTCCATTCGCCAATTACGCGACAACAGTGGGGTATAATTGAATTCTCCATTTGGGCGTTGCCCATTTGCCCTACCTTCGGGGAGATGGCATGTATTGTGTTTTGTTATGTGTAATTGCAACTGCTATGCATAGAGACAAGTATACTTTGGATTCATGTCCCCCATGGATTGTGTGTGACAGCTAGAGTATGTGGTTCAACATGTGGGTGTACCTGTCATCCCAACGTCTGATAATGGACTATTGCAAACAAAACCTGTAACATCGCTATTTGTTCCATTATACAACAGCTGCAATTTTGCATGGTGCCTTTAATTGTGTCTCTCACAAGATATGTTGACGGTTCTGCAGATGTAATTGACTGACTGGATGTTTGTGCTGTTATTACAGTCTGTATTGCTATAGTTTCTAGTGTGGGGGATGTCGGTGGGTGTACGCAGCATATACAGGTTTGTGAGGCTTGCATTTCTACATATTCCATATATATGTGTGTGGGCTCCATCCCTAATTAAAGAGCTATCAGTTAGTAGACTTATGTTACGTGATTGGACATTGGGACGTTGTTAATTGGTTTCTATATAGTATGCAGGTGAGGTTGATACTTCCACACCTCCGGAATTGCAGCGATATGTAAATGGATATGTCTAAATGACAGCTATCCTGTGTATTTCTGTCCCAGATATTTGCAGTCATTGCGGTTGTGTTGGTAACAGAACCTCTTTGCCATGGGTTGCCACCTTTTCATATGGCCATTGTTGGACACTTGCGGGACACACAGCGGTGTTTACAGGCCAACACATAGCCATGGTCAGTACACAGGATAGCACATACTTTTATCCTCAATACATACCTATTGTTGTGGGACTTTGGCTACTTATCATATTGCATGTAACATTTACGTTTCTTACATACAGGCATAACTATTTAATGCAACTATTACATTATATATGGGACATATTAATGTCCTACGATCTCGGACATTTGCCCTTTGTAATGTTTTATGTCAGGACACACCTGCCCAGGGAGGGGCTGTCCCTCCTAATGTGGGACAGGTGGTAACCATATGCCTATGGCTAGCTATACCCACACCTACCGTAATGATCTACCTCCGAGTTGGCACTAACAGACACATGATGTGGACACACGCACACATATTACAGTCACATGGAGACGCACATGGCACCCTCAACACACACATACACAGACTACGGCACTCACAAACACAGTTGAACACAGTACCTACATGGACCGCAACACCGGCAGCGGTAACTAAATGTCCATTCATATCATCATACTATTACTCGCGGTTGTACTGTTCCGGTACTGTGTTCTTTCAGTCTTTCAGCCTCGTGGTTATGCATGTCGGTATGTTACACATTCCATAGTTGGCGGTATCCTATTTATTTGTACCTCCAAGGTGTTATGAATGTCATTGACCTATCTATATATATTTGCAGATATCGCTGAATCCATATATATCAACATATATCACTCTATCGCCCTTTCTATCTGTATTATATATATGTATATATGTGTACACACACATATATATATATATATATATATATATATATATATATATATATATCTGAAGGGGAAAGTGACAGGCAAGCTACACCTTTCATTGTGTACTTGTTGGTGTATACTGTTTCCTGGACTCCGCACGTTTGTGTCTGTACCTGTCACATTACACACCTGCCATAGGTTAGGGTTACCAGCTGTCCCACTCTGCGAGGGACAGTCCCTCTTTGGGCAGTTGTGTCCTGCAAAATATTTGTAAACATGGCAAATGTTCTGAGATTTTAGAACATACTTATTTCCTATAGTTTATGTAATAGTTGCATAAAACAGTTATTCTGTATCTGAACCACCTATATGTTATAGAAACAGAATAAGTAAGTAAACATTACAAGAATGAGCTTTTATCTAGGCAAAACAGTGAAGTTCTGATTTTTGTACTGGCCGGGTGTATGTGTCGGCCTGCAGACATCTGATGTATGTCCCACATTGGTCATTTGAAGAGGTGGCAACCCTACCATAGGTACATCTTGGCTAGCAATAGTGTTAGGTGATTCTATACATGATTGCATGTTCTACACCTGGCAGTGGTCGTTTTACCCTTCAGAGCAGGTGCTATTAGTACAGGGATGAATAATGCTGGTTTCACCTGTTCTGGACATCATTGACCATGATCTGCGTGATATTCAGAGAAGCTTATCCCTGTTTCGCGCATATCCATATAGTCATATTCATGTTTTTATGCACCTTGGTTTTACCTACAGCCATTTTTGTTTGATAGTAATATTTAAACGTCGCTTACCAGCAGTGGGCAATGCATATTCCTGCTACCGTGTGCTAAACATGATCTGATGACCTGCATCTGACATGCATTACTCATGCCTTCAGGATTACGTTACATCCCTTGCAGGATGTGGGACCGGGAACATGCACGACGGTCACTGCATTTAACACATGGCCATCTGGGATTTGTACACGTGTTATGTCGTTTTGTATGTGGAGTATACTACGGCTGTTACTCCATACTGCACTCACATGGGTAACTCAGTTAGTTTACATATTGATGAGTCCAGTTAATGGTATGTCCATGTGATGTTTACTGGATGTGCTCCGGCATTGGGTATGTATATCACAGTGAGCCACACACGATACTGTGCTACACCTTCAAACGACCATAGGTGGAGCATGCTGGGGTGATGAATACCTGTCATGGGTACACCCCATGCCTTGACACAACATCCATGATTATATTATGTGCAGCCCCTCATTAACGCAGCATGGACTCCGTGCTGAGTGTGTGCAGAACAGTGCTTACACACATGTGCTCCCACAATTCCCTCTGCTCCTCTAAGCGACAGTTGGCTACTCGATGTTGTGGTGACAGCAGACACTGTTTGCCCCGTTTGGTGTATGGCCTCTGACAATTGGCCGTGTACCTACCGATGTACCTGGGAACCTATACACACAGCACCATCATATGCTGATAGGCGCATGTACTGTTCAGGTGTTGACATTCCGTGTTCCAATAGCTGTTGTGTGTACAATGTTTGAGGGCTGCCTATGTAGGATTCACACAGTGGACCACCTATACATTACAATTTACAGGTGGTCGTGTTTTTGTGCCATCCATTTTACTGTGTGTGCAGGTGGAGAGGTGTGTCAGTCCAAAGGGGCCTACACTGTCAGAGTATGTGCTATACATTCCCTCTTTGCCAAGGCATAGGCATATTGGGCATGCCTCCGTCTGCCTACTGGGGCTGGCACAGTGTGTTCATGGTCTGAATCCTTCTGTGCCTGTGATGGCCTTGGCAATTGCGGTGGGCTATGAGGGCCTTCACCATTTTGTCCCTGCTGCAGCTGTTTCCACAGGATCATATTATGTAGCATGGCACATACTATGACGATGTGGGTACATGTGCCTGGAGAGTACTGCAAGGCTCCACCAGATGTGTCCAAGCACCGGAACCATGATTTCAGCATCCCGAACACATGCTCTATGATGATTCTGGTTTGTGTGTGTGCCTCATTATGGCGTTCTTGCATGGGATGTGTGTGCATTTCTGATGGGAGTCATCATCCATGACTCCAGTGCATAGCCAGCATCCCCCACAAGGTGGCCATGTGGGATATGCCCCTGACAAATACCTGATACAGCTGTAAGGCATGCCAGATATGGGAGTCATGGTAGTTTCCAGGGCTGCCAGCACACACATCCATGATAATGCCCTGGGCATTGCACACAACCTGGCAGTTGATGGACTGGAATCCCTTGTGGTTTATGTAGGGCCTACCATGCTCACCGGGTGGTGACTTGATTTGTATGTGCGTGCAGTCTATTGCACCCAGTACCTCCGGGTAGTGTGCCACATGGTGGAAGTGGCATATTGCTGGCCAACTCCTCCTGAGTTCGGGGGAAGTATATATGCTCATTGGCATGTGGTAACATGGCATCCAGGAACTGGTGTAGTACCCTGGATGCTGATGCCTGTGAGATCCCCATTATATCTCCAGTTGGCCTTTGAAAGGTTCCTGTGGCTAGTATTCGCATGCTTACACATACCTTTGTGTTCACTGGGATGGGTTCCCCTCTGTTGTTTCTGGTTCTCAGGCGTGGTCAGCACAGCTCCACTATTTGCTGTAAGATGTCCCTGTCCACCCTGTAACTCTCTACTATCTCCAGATCATGTAGCCCCTGGTAGGTTACCCTTGGTCTGAACACTCTTCTCCTCCTCCGGGGCCTGCGGTGGTTGTCGGCATCATCCTCCACAACACCGTCAGTCTCTAACACATGCTGATGAATCACAGCTATGGCAGCTCCCAACATGTACATTTTAAAAGTTCCCCGTGTGTTTACACCTATGGTGCAGTGTTTGGGAATACACAGGTGTGTGTAGGGTGCTTTCACACTTTATACTATTGTACTGTGAACACCGATGATGTCATAGGGTATGTATGTACGATCGTAGCTACAGGGTATCTTATGTGTTTTACTACCGGGACTACTATTGTAGTGCCTTTGGTGTTGAATTACATTTGGCTGCCTTGAATTACCTCTTGACCTTCCCTTTATATTTCTGCACCTTCCACCTACCATTTTCTGGCATGCATCCAGCAGCCTGCTTTCATTTGTACTTTCCTAGACCTGGCGTATCTTGCGTAATGTGTGCTATTGCCGGTCTACTGTCGGTTTGCTTTGCTCTGTTATGACAGATCTCCTATCTTTGCAATCCAATGCCTCCCCTCCTTTCTTTGCATTCCAATGCCTCCCCTATCCTGTTTTGCAGGTTTCTGCGAGCAGACTTGTCAGCTGCCATCGATTTGCTGCTGTGAGTTGATTGGTGTTGATTGCTCATTAGTACTCCAATTACCCTACTTCGGCATTTCCTTCCCCTGACCTTCCTGTTTGTGCTATTGTTCACACCGCGTGCATCCGCTTACTGGGTTTCAGGCACGTTTTCATCCCCATACACATGCACTTTTGGGCACCATGTGTGCTCTCAGCTAAACGATTCTATACCTTCCTCCTCACCCCTGTCCTGCAGCTTTGCTTAGCAACGGCCAGGCCAGATTTGCATTGCTCCAATGTGCTTACTGCTATGGTGGCACACCCCTCTGCTGATGTCATGTATCTCCTCTGAGCCACTCCTCGGTGTTATAGCCCTGCGCCGTATGGTACAACCTTCATCTGGCGGGACATTTGAGATTCAGTATTATCTGCCTCATTTGCATGGCACTGACTACTAATTCATAGTTACCACGCCAAACACTGTCGCAGGCCCTTAGCAACCCTTGTACCTTCGTTGCGGTGTTCCATGCCTACCATTGTGTATTATGGTGTAAACCTGATTTGTATTACATTGCGATTTTATGACATTTTTATATAATTTCTTTATGTTCCAGTTTGCGCACACATGCCCTACGGTTGTACTGTGCGTTACTGTGGACATGACATTAAATGTTGTTTTTTAGGTGTTGTGCATCTTTTCTTATGCCATTGGCTGTGTATTTAGCCATTGGCATATGTTAACTTTGTAATACATGAGTCTGGTCCGCTTCCATAGCTCCGATGTTCTGTTTGGGAAAATGTAAACCGTGTTTTTTGGTTTACATTTCCGTGGGCTTACACTACACCTGCACCACTTCATGAATCACTATCTGCCTTCATTTGCATGGTGCGACACTGCGCATGGGGTGATTAGCATACCTATGCCGAGGGCTGTGCAGTTCTGGCGTACGCCGGTAGTGCATGTGGTATTAGATAGTACCTGAATCGCTCAATGGCCATATCTGGCATTATTCCGCCTACGTTACGCCTGCGCCTGGTGCAAGCTTCATGAATCCCGGGGTTAGTCTAATCTTTCTGAGTGAATAGACAACAAAAAATATGGTAGGGATGTTTTTGAATTCAGAAGTTATACACTTAGTGTAAGCGTTCATAAATCCTGCTCAATATTTCAATACTACAGACAGAAAAGCCTGAAATCTAAAATTCCTGAATCAGCCTGAAGGTAAACTGCAGCAGAAGTTGTTTCATGCAGAAAGTAAGCTTGTTGTTGTCCATGCTCCCATATTTCCAAGTTATTGATAATAATACCAAAACCATACTGTGCTGGAGGTTTTGCTCTTAACGTTCCATCTCTAAAATGTGGTGCAATACATCTCACAATGTGAAAAAATTATAAAACACTTACAAACAGCGTACTAAGAACTTCAACTAGGAGGATGAAAGGCAGGTTAAAATGTGATACTTCAAACATTTATTTAATTTATTTTATTATTATTTTTTTACTTATCCTTTCTTTATTAACCAGGTTTGTATGACTACCCTAGTGGCCTCTTTTCAGGAGAGATCTAAGGTGGTATTTATACTACTAGGGGAAATTTGGCCAGGCATCAAGGAGCTTCCCCTGCTCATAGTGTACAGGGACCCTCTTGCTGGTGATGCTTCTTGCTTCCAGTTAAAGTGCAAAGGTGGCCCAGAGAAGCAGGAAGAAGGAATGGAGAATGTGGCAAGTTGTGGTGATATAGATTCATGAAGGAAAAGTGAATCTTTGAAAATGGATGGCAAAAAGGAGCGTGAAGTGGAGAAGTGATGTCAGAAGGGCAGATGTGCATAACTTATTATGTGAATGAAGGATGAGAATGTAGTGATGAGGTGAAGGCAGTCTAGCCTACTCAAGAGCAGCTTGGTGTATTAAATGGGAGAGCAGATGTACCTATCATGGACTCAGAGGTTATCTTACAGGAAAATCTTAGGGAAGAAGATCCAACATTTTATTACAACCCTCCAGTCAGGAGGGTTGCAGGATGTCTATTTAACAGAAATGGTAGACCAGAGTGAACCGGAGGGCAAGATGGCAGCATTGTGGGGTGAAATTATAGAGAAGATACAGGAAGAGGAGGTGGTAGAGACTAAGGAAAAGAAGAGATCATATGCGCAGATGGTAAAAGAAGGAGAGAGATGAGTGGAGTGTATACAGCTCAGTAACCTCCTGCCTGGTGCCCTGCAGAGTTCTACAGCAGCAGAGAGACAAAGGAGAGACTTTGAAGTGATTAAGTACAATATTTCTGCATTTTCTTGCTGCCTTTAGCTAATTCTGCCTAAAACGCCGATTTTCTAGAGTTTCTGGGTTGTGAAATGCTTGTTTCAGCTACATATTATACTTATTTTACTGCCTGCATTTTAACAAAGTCATTTTTGTGTTTAAATTAGCTGTTTAACTGGTGTAGGCTACACACTCAAGTGTGATAGCCATTTCTGTGCATTTAAAGTGTTTTTTGATTGTATCTGCTTTATTTTCTGAAAAAAAACAGAAAAATATACTTGTTTTCCCATCTTTCTATGCTAGTATATTCCAGTTTTCAGATTAGTGCTGAATTCAGGGCTGTGTTACAAGTTTCTGTGTTTGCCCATACCTTACTTGGATAGAAGGAAGTTTCTCTGTTCACTGTGAGAGAGGGAGCTTTGCACAGCCTATCTGTCCCTGGAGGATTGGTTTCAGCCCAGAAATTAGTAGATTATTGGCCATTTTGGACTAATTTCTATCTCTTTCATTTCCCTCCTATAAAACCCGCATTTGTGAGGTTTTTGCCCTAGTGTACAGCTTAGTAAGCTCCTGCCTGGTGCCCTGCAGAGTTCTACAGCAGCAGAGAGACAAAAGAGAGACTTTGGAGCGATTAAGTATCATTTTTCTGCATTTTCTTGCTGTCTTTAGCGAATTCCGCCTAAAATGCCGATTTTTAGAGTTTCTGTGATTTAAAAAGCTTGTTTCAGCTACATATTGTAGTTATTTTATTGCCTGCACTTTAACAAAGTCATTTTTGTGTTTAAATTACCTGTTTAACTGTTGCAGGCTGCACATTCAAGTGTGATAGCCATTTCTGTGCATTTAAAGTGTTTATCTTTTTATTGTCTCTGCATTATTTTCTGCAAAAAGCAAAAAAAAAATACATGTTTTCCTGCCTTTCTAAGCTAGTATAGTCCAGTTTTCAGGTTAGTGCTGAATTCAAGGCTGTGTTACAAGTTTCTGTATTTGCCCATACCTTACTTGGATAGAAGGAAGTTTCTCTGTTCACATGTGAGAGATGGGAGCTTTGAGCAGCCTTTCTGTCCCTGGAGGAGTGGTTTCAGCCGAGTAATTTGTAGTTTATTGGCCATTTTGGTCTAATTTCTATCTCTTTCATTTCCCTGCTATAAAACCAGCATTTGTGCGGTTTTGTGCACGGGCAGCGTGGTTAGCTAGGGTATAACTATTCCCGGCTCCACGAAGTCTAATCTTCAATTTTTCCCTGGAACTAGACAAACTTTCAGCTTAAGCACTCAAACCATTCACTTCTCATCCCGACACTTGCTTAAAACTCATAGCAAGCACTAATAAACCTTAGCACTAGACCCTCCTATACTGTAGAGAAGGACAAGGCTCTCTATTCTACCTTACCAGCCAATCAGTAAAACAGTTCACTGTACCTATCCAGACATGTCCAAAGGGCAGTGTCAGGTGTACTCTCCAGTTCAACTGGTGAATCTGGGCATTTTGAGGCAATGTTACAATTGCCTCATGTACACAGATAACCCTCTCCTCCTTCCACCAAACACTAATACATGCAAGAGATGCAATTATACAGCCAAACTGGAGGATAAGCTCTCTCAACCCAAGACTGGATCAAGAAGTCAGGAGGACAAGGGAATTACTTGCATCACACCACCAGTCTCACACAGACGTATGAAACCAGCACTGGCAAAAAACACACATAAATACATGAAAACATACTCAGAGACTCTAAATAAAAATCTGCAAAAGCAACAGAGACCTCCAAAGCAGACATCCAAGCAACCTCCACCCCCCAACACAAACCATGAAACACATACTTCACAAAACCAGTGTGCCATGCAATCACAGCCCTTAAGGCAAAATAACATACCCAACACACTAGTAATAGGTGAATCTATAGTCAGGCACACTGACGTCCCACTCACTAGGCTGAACAAGGAGAAGGTTACTGCTAGCTGCCTGTCAGGTGCCAGGATCCGCCACATAACACAGGCACTTAGGTCACTCCAGAACAAGTACAAATATGACTCTGTCATTGTCCATGTTGGTGTGAATGACTTGAACTGTACCCCCCTGGACTACATGAAAAGAGACATGAAGGAGCTCTCTGATCACGTAACCCAGGCCGGTATGCTCCTAACCCTGAGTAGCATCCTGCCCTTACCAAGAATGATACCACGGTATAGAGAAAAAAATTATCAATTTCAACAATTGTCTAAGCTTCTGGTGTCATTCAAAGGGGATCCAGTGACTGACAGTCTGGGATGACATGCTCAACAAGCCACGCTGCTTCCCTAGAGATGGCTTGCACCTGTCACCCTTAGGATTTCGAATATTGGCCAAGGCTCTTGCCACCCCCATATTGCCTTTTTTAGACAAGGCTCAAAAGGCAAACCCACTGCTGTAAATAGCACAAGTAACAAAAAACTGAGGGTAGTGCTACTCAATTCCAGAAGTCTATACCTCAAAATACATGCACTTGAGGCATTAGTCAGTATGGAGAAAATCGATATATGTGCAGTAACAGAAACCTGGTTTAAGGCTCCAGAGAGCACCCCAGCACTACCAGGCTACAACTCATACCATACATTTTGGCCACAAAACCCGGACCGAAATACAAAAGGCAGGGGAGTATCCATATTCATCAAAGATACCCACACCTCGAGGTTAGTGGCACAGCAAAATTCTTCAGAGATCATCCACATGCAACTAACAATGGGCAAAACTGCTATTCAAATTATAGCTTGCTACAGATCACCCACCCATGTCCCATGACCCCCACTGTGTATTCCTGGAAACACTGGGAAACATAAAGCTTCTACCAAACACCCTGCTATTGGGTGATTTCAATTACCCAAACATTAACTGGGAGAACTACTCAAGTACAAACTCCCTTGCCCAACATTTCCTAGAATTTATAAACTCAAATGCCCGGGATCAACTGGTCAACACCCCCACCAGAGGTGACAACATATTGATCCTGGTCATCACCAACATGGACGACTGGTGTTCCATACCGGAGGTCAACCCTTCGCTGGTTAGATCTGCCCATAAACAAATCACTCTTGCTATCCACATTCGTCCACCACCCCCGGTCAAATAAACCACCATAAAAAACTTTACAAAAGCAAACTTCATG
Source organism: Protopterus annectens (assembly GCF_019279795.1). Taxonomy (NCBI): domain Eukaryota; kingdom Metazoa; phylum Chordata; order Ceratodontiformes; family Protopteridae; genus Protopterus; species Protopterus annectens. Next base: position 18,401,446 of record NC_056742.1, on the reverse strand, counting down.
TTACTTAAGACCAGGGTGGGAAGTTTCAAAGCCCCCATGCTAAAGGATAACGCTGTCCAAGCTGCAAAATCCTTTACTAATGCACTCTACTGGCACCTACAAGAATGCATGGATCATGCTATCCCAAACAAAACCAAGACTCACTCCTCCAATAAAAGGAAACCAGTGTGGTGGACCCCTGCCATAAACACGCTATACAATAGAAGGAGGAAACTAGTACAGAAAAGAGTAAAATCCGAAGAAGGGAAGACATCCCTGATCAGTATCAGCAAGAAACTACATTCCCTCATAAAATCATCCAAGGCTAGCTTCAAAAGAAAAATTGCCATGGACTCCAAAGATAACCACAAGGCATTCTTCAGCTATGTCAAGAATCTAAGTGGCAATTCTCAGATTTGCTCAAAGTTAGTGCAGAATGGTGCAAAATACACTGAATCAACTGATATAGCCAACATCCTTGCAGACAGGTTCAGTGCAAACTTCACCCCCCCCCCCATGCCCAAAACGGACCATAACTATTCCAGAAGAATGTAGTGCCCCTGAAATCACAGAAACCCAGGTTAAAACAGCCCTCTCCAAAGCCAAAAACACAGCAGCAATGGGACCAGATGGTGTCCCAGGCTGTGTCTTACATGAGCTCAATATGAACTAACCCCTCACCTAAACACACTGTTTAAACTCAGCCTCTCCACAGGCTACATGCCCACAGAGTGGCGCACAACAACAGTTATTCCACTCCACAAAGGTGGAGCCACAACGAACCCCGGGAACTATTGCCCTGTAAGCCTGACTAGCTTGGTCTGCAAAGCTATGGAGCGCATCATCATGGATCTCATTAACAGAGACATTGGGAACCTCCAAACACTGGACCCTACCCAGTTTGGCTTTGTTAAGGGCAGATCATGACTCTTAAACCTGGTGGACTTCTTTGAGACAGTTACCAAGGCTATAGATGAGGCAAAAGTGGTCCACACAGCCTACCTAGACCTCACACCATTCCCCACTCAGGTATTACAGACAAGCTCACCAGCCTGAACATTAACCTCTATGTCATGAGATGGGTTGCCAACTGGCTCATGGACAGAACCTACATGGTAAGAGTTGTGGGAGCTAGGTCTGACTCTAAACCAGTTACAAGTGGCATATCCTAGGGCTCAGTCCTAGGACCCCTTCTGTTTGGCATATACTTCTCAGAGGTACAGGCAAGCACAGGAGGACTACGGCTGACCAAGTTCGCAGATGACTGCAAACCAGGGGCTATAACTGACTCTCCGGCTGACACAGACATCCTACAAAAGGGTCTCACTGAGACCTATACCTGGTGTCAAAACCATGGCCTCAAGCTAAATGCCAAAAAGTGCATAGTCATCCCCTATGGAAAAAAACAAAGTACCCACAAACTACCACATAGGTGGTAGCCCCCTAAATACAGAAGATGTAATAAGGGATCTGGGTACCCAAGTAGATAGTAACCTCTCCTGTGATAATCACATTGCTAAAGTGGTTAGAAAATCCTTCTATGTGACCCACCTAATCACAAAAGGGTTTGCATCCAGATCAAAAGAAATCATTGGGCCCCTCTATGCATCACTCATCAGACCCATCATAGAGTACAGTGCCCCATTTGGGATGTACCTTACAAGACACCTGCAACAACTGGAAAGATCACAGAAGTACCTCACCAAGAGGATCACTGGCCTCAAACAGATGCCCTATGCAGCTCAACTGAAGAAACTCCAGCTGTACTTGGTTGCATACCGCCTACTCAGAGGTGATCTCTGCCTGACATACAAGGCCATGTCCAACCGAGAATTGATGGACATGCTCCACCTAAAGAAAACCGTATTCCTTTGAGCCACACGCTCCAGTGATCTAAACATCACCACAACAATAAATAGGATGTGCTGGTGGGATAGATTCCTGTCCCAGAGACTTCCCATGCTCTGGAACAAGATTCCAATCTACATTAGGCAAAGCTCCTCGCTAACCCTCTTCAGGAAAAACCTTGACGAGTGGATGGGAAACAGAAAGTTTACCCCAGGGATCACTTCAATGGCTCTGCTGGACACAGGCACAGGGAACTAATCTAAGGGGGTGGCGAAAGTCAACACATTCCGGCTAGGCTTATAAATGCCTTTGGGCAGATAGCCTAGTACTTACCTATGAACCTATGAACCTATGGAAGGAGTGAAACAGATGGCAAGGAAAATAGTTGTGGTAAGGTTAAGCAGTAAAGAAGAAAAAGGGCTCAAAAGGTATGAGGTTTGGGACACTGTGATTTTACCACTGGCTACTTTCCTAAAGAGGTAAGAGCTTTTATTCACATAAAGAAATGTACTGTGACACTTTGTTTGAGACTGGACAGTATATTGAGAAATTTTTACAGCACTGTTGTTGTATTGAAAGGCTTTGCGAGGCCAGAATTACGTTTGTAACGGCTTCTTAGACAGCTGCATTTTGGGCTACATTTAAATGTCTGTTTATGTTGGCATGATTATTAAATGGTAAATTATATGCTTCGTCTCTGCTTGTTTCCACTAAAACAATAAGCACAGATACTCCCTACAAGCCAAAACGGCTGCTGTTTGTACTGTTTGGTTTCTAGCTTTAGCCTGCAACAGCTGTTTTATAAATTGAGAGCCAACTGAGTCGGCAGCTTAAACGGACTCCTTTTACCAGCCCTGATTCATGTTTTCTCAGGTTAATATAGCCTATAATTGCTATACTATTATAATTACAACTAGCTATACTTGGGGGCTTTCAAAAACTACTGTAGGTCTTTTTGAACTATATTGTGTAGCTGTAACTGTGGGTTTGCAAGTCGGAAGCCATAGCTGGTAACAGTTTGGAGCTAGCTTTACTCGAGGGTTTACAACTACTGATGTAGGTCTTTTTTGAGCTACACCTCATAGCCTGTAATGGCTGGATTGCAAGACAGGAGCTGAATGTACTTTCTTGAGTTATTTTTCTAGCCAGAATCTGCTACATTGCAAATAGGAGGCTACAGCCTAATTTCTAGTTCCTATATTCAAAGTAGACTAGATCACTAATTTAGAGCTCAGTTTCTAGTCTCTATATCCAAATTGCACTGTATGACTATTAGCAGTCTGAAGCCCACATGGAGGTTTCTATCTGCATGATCAAACGCCATAGTTGATGCAACCGGTGCTGGTGCCATGGCTTTTAGGACGTTTGGAAACTTACCAACTTTTATTTTGTAAAGTAGAAGTATTATCAACTATACACATATTTACTTAATTAAAATGACCAAGTTGAAGCTATAGCATGCCCAGCAGGAATATTGGAAACTACATCTACCTATACTACGCTTTTAATAAGAACTACAATAAATACATAGCTGATTACTTATTTACGCGGCTGGGTAATGCCTTTAGCGTCTTGCTAACCACAAGGAAGCTTATGTCATATTTTGTAATAATAAATGTGTTGCCTCCTAGTCCAAGCCTAGTGTAAATTATGAGCCTGCTACCAGCCCTAACTCTCACCAAGTGATAAAATATAGCAATCCTGATATTTTCTATGCATTGTTCCTGATTTTGGCTGTACTGTTTTTTACATACATTTTTGACTGAGTATGTCCTTAAGCTCATGAGGTATATGTTGCCCTACTGAGCCTTCAGAATATAGCCTGCTTGTAAATTGATATACCAGAATTATAAGCTCTCTCAGGATACTAGTAACATAGTACATAAAAGTGAATGTACATTGTCTAACTTTTTTTTCTCTCAACTTTGTACTAACTAAAGTACTTATGTTAATGCCAGCTTCTTGCTACTCACCACCACTGTTGTCTCTCTCTCTCTCCCACAAGTACCCTGCTCTACACTGTGCTGTTCCAGCCTATATTTTTCTGAGAACCTACCTTCCAGCCTATATTTTTCCGAGAACCTACCTACCTGGAAACAAAGGACCCTTTCAACAATAAACCGTGGTGTCATCTCTCAGCCTCTACATCCTGCTCCCTCTCTCAAGGAAAAGAAAATAAAAGTATGTTACCTATGTCCTGCCTGTAAAACTTACTACTGTCCGCTGTTATTTCAGGGGTTCTAAAGCTCGCCCTGAGCCCGGTCAGCCAGCAGCCTCTTACCCCCCCAAACTAGCTACCTTAGTAAACAAATCTCCTACACCACCTCTCAGTACCCCTCTTACTAATTTTTCTCACTTACCTAATTTATCAAGAGCCTACCCTCCCCACTACATTTGATTGTAATACCAGCTTTGCCCAGTAGGTGGCACCCCTATCCCATCTAATATTTCTCCTGCTTATCTATTTCATATTCTGCCGTTATTACTCTATACTTCTATTAAACTGAACTACTCTAAAACTTCACACTGTACCCTTTTTCTTACTTATTACACTCTCTTGTTCTATAACAGACTCCCTACCTATCTGTGTTCCTTCCCACTTTAGACTTGCTTACCTTACCTTCAGTAATCAGATCTGCTGGCTGATTGTTTCTCCTCCAGCTGCTCCATTGCCAATTTCTACCCGCTCCATTCACCCTGCGGGCAAACTCCGCTCCCCTACCCTACCCCCAAATCCCACCCACCCCCAGTGTATCTACACTTATACTCACCAGACCTCTCCTACTTCCTGTCTACCTATTACACCCCATCCCTTTCACCACCTACTTCCTCTCTACCTATCACACCCCTCCCCTTTCACCAACATCATCTTCCCCCTCCCCTATAATCCATCTCCTCATACCACCCTTCATACTGAACAACACAATATCTATTCCTAAGCCTCCTACCTAAACTACATATTCTAATTTATCAGCCTCAACATGCTTGCTAAACTAACATCATTCTTAATCCAACTACTACTAATACTAAACATTACTTATATCCATCACCTCACCCAGCCCAACTCCATAAGTCACACACCATTACTTCACTCAACCAGCTCACTCCCTTCAACTCACTCAAACTCATTTGTCTCAATCTCCCCTGCACTGTATCCCATAAAGACCCATCTATTTTTTAACTACAAACTAAGCTCTACTTATAAACCCTTTAGCCCCTCTCTAACCTCCAATATCCACATAAACCCAACAACATACAAGATACAAACAAGACAATCCAAACACCCCACCAACATTATCCAACTCCTATCAACCATACTTCTATCAGGAGATATACACCCTAACCCAGGCCCAAACACCACTTACCCTACATCTAAATCCATCCTATTAGCTTCTCTAAATGCCCAAAGCATAGCTAACAAAATCCCCAATCTTCATGCCTGGCTTCACCACAACAAGCCTGACATCCTAGCTATTTCAGAAACCTGGTTAAAACCTCATATAAAAGATGCTGAAATAGTACCATCAAACTACTCTATCATCAGAAAAGACAGGGTACAAAAAAGGGTGGGGGAGTAGCTCTACTCTACTCGTCCTCCCTATCCATTACTCCCTATAACAAACCCATTCCTCAATTCTCCAATGCAGAATTAGTTCTAGCTCTATTTTCTTTAAATAAACACAAACACATTTGCATAGTGTCACTTTACATCCCCCTGGAGACAATATCTCAGTACTTGAGGATATCCTATCCTGGCTTTCTACCAATTTCAGTAATGAAACTATTATCATGGGAGACACAAATATTAATTGGTCTTCCATTTATTCACCTACACACCGCCTAAATATCAACCTTTATAAGTACTCTCAGCTCATCAACCTCCCTACTAGGCCCTCTAAAGACTTCTCCAGTGGAAGTACCCTAGACTGGATCTTAGTCTCTCACCCTCACAACTACAATGATAGTGGAACTCTTCCTAATTCCCTCAGTGACCACCTTCCCATTTTCACCAGACGTCTTCCATCTCCATTACAAGTAACCCATAATTACATCAGCACTCGCTACCTAAAAAACTTCAACCCAATAGCCTTCTCAGACTCTCTAAAATCAATAAACTGGACCCCCCCTAAAAACTCTACCCCTAGATAATGCTGTTGAACACTTCAATACAACTTTCCTAAAACTGCTGGATAGTTTTGCCCCTATAAAAACCAAAAGAATAAGAAACAAAACCACCCCCTGGCTAACAAAAACACAAAAACTGCTATGCGACTCAGAGACAAAACATGGGCACGTTACCAAAGAAACAAAACTCCCACCACCCTTAATGAATTCAAAACACTTCGCAATAGAGTTAAAAAGCTTATCACAATTGATAAACAGAATTATTTCTCCTTACTCCAAAACAACCACAAAACCAATCCACAAAAATTCTGGAAAGGCATCACTACCCTCCTAAAACCTGGCGCAACAGAAAACCCAAGCCCAGACCCAAATGCACAAGATATAGATCTGGCTACCCAATTCAACTAATTTTTTATAGACTCTATTTCCAAACTAACCTCATCCTTCTCTAATAACATCTCACCCCCTACTTCTGCATCTTCCCTATCATCACCCCCTTCATGTCCAGCCTCCCAACTCCCACCATTCTCCCTAAAACCTATTCCTACTTCTACCATAAGAAAACTCCTTCAAAAGCTAAAACCATGTTCCAATGCCCCTGATTACATTCCATCATCCTTCCTCAGCATAGCTGCTGAAGCCATTGCCTTCCTCATCAGCATCCTAATCAATCGCTCTATCCAAGAAGGTCTTGTACCAAAACTCTGGAAAAGGGCTTTCATCATTCCCCTGCACAAAGGAGGTAATAATAACAATATTACTAACTTTCATCCCATCGCCATCCTCTCTCCTATACCAAAACTTCTAGAGAAATGTATCCATCTTCAACTCCTTCCCTATCTCTTAGATAATAACTTACTAACTTCCACACAACACGGATTCAGACCAGGTCACAGCACCATGACTGCCCTCCTTTCCTTCCTGGAAACTGTAAATAAAGACAGAGATTCTGGCTCCACTGTATCTACCCTCTTTCTTGACCTCTCTAAGGCCTTTGATACTATCTCTCACAACCTTCTCCTAACTAAACTATCTAACCTAAACCTATCCCCTTCCTCTCTCAATTGGTTCAGCAGCTATCTCTCTAACAGACAACAAGCTGTCAAGTGGAAAAAAGCCATCTCCTCTTTCCTTAACACACCTACTGGTGTCCCCCAAGGTTCCATCTTGGGCCCTCTCCTTTTCAATATATTCATAAATGATTTCTTCCACTCAATTCCCCATGCTAAACTTATTCAATATGCAGATGATTCTACAATTATCTGTGCAGCCAGATCCATCCCCACTCTTTTAAAACTAACTCAAGATGCCTTCTCTACCACAGAACAGTGGATGAAGGACAATCATCTAGCACTCAATGATTCAAAAACCAAACTTATGGTATTTATCCCTCAAAAAACAAAACCTTTGATAGTAGACTATTCTCCATCACTAGCCAGAATAATACACCTCTCGAACTAGTATCTGAAACCAAACTACTAGGAGTCCAGATTGATGACCAGCTTAAATTCAAAAGCCACCTACTACTAAACATAAAAAAATACCAAAAACTCGGCATGCTCTACCGTAAAAATCAATTCCTCACTACATCTACAAAGATCACTCTCGCTACTACATTTCTCATCCCTTCTCTCCTTTATGGTGCCCCTCTCCTAACAAACCTACAAACATCTCTCAAAACTAAACTGTCCTCCTGTTATAATAAAATTGCCAAATTTGCCACCAGCCACAAATCATCTACCCATCACTGTGCATCTCTGCACAAATTCAATTGGCTAGAACTTCCTCACTATCTCTCATATACTCAGCTCACTTTTGCTCACAAACTAATTTTTCACCCCTCCCTCTGTCCCTCTCTCAACTCTACCTTTAAAATGCACATGCCACAAAGACTTCTAAGATCTAATAACCAAAACCTAATAGAGCTGTACAAACCCCTTCACTCTCCAGGACAAAACCTCCTATCCTATGCCCTGGCACGCATATGGAACTCACTTCCTCCCTCTATCCGTATCACCACCAACCTCCCTACCTTTAAAAAATCACTGCACTCACATTTAACATCCTCATGGGAATGCTCCTGCTCCCACCCCTCATAGCCTATTCCCCACCTCCTACAAACAACTATATCATATATTACTAGACACCAAATTAAGCCAACTGTAACAACATCTTATCATTTGACAAATTCTACAATTCCACTCAAGAAACTATATATATATATATATATATATATATATATATATATATATATATATATACAACAGCAATGCTTGCTCTTATACAAAACTTAACCTAAGAATCTTTATTCCATCTGCTCATATCTTAGTTTCCTACAAAATGAAACCCATAAATTATCACTGTAACTGCTTAACCTTTGTTTTGTTTTTCTGTAACCCACAAATGACTGAAATTTTAAACTGCTGTATTCTTTTTGTTACCACTGTTTAAAGATTTGTCTCTAATCTACAAATGACTGAAATTGTAAACTAATGTAATCTTTTTGTAATCTTTGTTTTGGAGCTTTTCTCCCCAGGACTCCATTGAAAATGGGTTCTTTTTGGCCCAATGGACTATCCTGGTAAACCAACTGCAAATAAATAAATAAAAATAAATAAAATTAAAAAAAGACTGTAATCTAAGGAACTCTTACATGGTGCAAGTTTTTTCATAGATTATACTAAACGTAAATGAAAAGTGTAAAAAGAAGATTTTTGGCAATTTCGAATGGAAATCAAAACAGAATTATTAAAGGGGTATTTAAAGGCTTTATATAAAGCAGTCATGAACACTACAAAATATATATATATAAATACAGAGGTTTATGGAATGGGAGTTGGGAATATGGGATAATTTTGAAAATGGAAAATGAAAATGTTATACATATTCCAAGTATGATAATTGTAGATTGCAACAGAGGCTTTGTTAAATATAGGGGACAACCGAAAACATGTTTTTTTTTTTGTTTTGTTTTGTTTTTTGTTTTGTTTTGAAGAAAAGATGGCCATCTGATCAGTAATTGTGACAAAAGAAAATGTTTTATTTATGGTAAGCCAGGGTATGAAGATAAGAAATATGGTATGATATGTTAAAAATGTGGGTGAAATGGGCATGTATGGGTGGATTGTGAAGAAAATGTAGAAGTTATAGAACAAGAGCAGATACATGAATGTGTACATAATATAGAAAGAAATGTAGAAGAGGAACATGAAGAACAGATTACTTTGCAAGAAATAATATAGAAATAATAGCAGATAAGAAAAATTAAAATAATGAAGGAAAGAAAGTAGGACAAGATACAAGTGAAGAGGAATAGTTAAAATGGAAAATAATGAAGGAGATAAAGAATTCTATAGGGAAAACGGTGAAAGAGAGAAAAAGGAAGTTTAAAAGTAGAAAGGTGAAAGAAAATAAAAAGGTAAAGGATAGACATGGAAAGGGATAATAATCATACTTTAAAAGGAAGCTGAAATTTTTTGCAATAAATGTCAAAATTATAAAATTTGGATGTTGGCATAATGATTAAGGAGATTATCTTACAGACATAAGGTGCAGTGTTTGACTCTCACATGAGGTAATTGGTTAGGCTAAAAATGGCCTACAAGGGCAGTTAGCCTGGTACTAATCTATGAACTTATGAAAGAATATTAACAGAAGCATATTCCTATTAGAATGGTGTGTTTCACTCAATATGCATATAATTATGTTGCAAGACATGAGAGTATTAACAGAAAAAGAAAGATTACAAACAGAAGCGCTATAGGGTAGAAATATTATTTAGAATATGGAAAAAGATACATGTTCAGGAATAGGTATGTTATGTCAAGAAACAATAAAAGTTTTAGTTATTATGATAGTAAAAGTGGAAAGAAAAATGATGATAGACATAAGGTGAAAAAGATGTGTATAGAATTATTTCAATATGCACATAACTTACAAAGAAACAAAGAGAGATAATGCTTAAAAATTTCTAAATTACATATGAGTAAATATGGAAATAATATTGGTAGGCGACTTTAGTTGTGATTTAAGAGAAAGAAAGAAAGAAGGAAGTGATGTTAGGAATGTACATCAGATAATGAAAACTTGAAAGTTATATATATCGGATAACAAACAATGGACTTATACAAGAAATTATATAAAAACAGAAATTAATTATTTTCTAATATCTGACAGTTTAAAAAATGTGCAGGAAGGAATAAAGGTAACAGGTTTATTGGCTCATTTAGCTATATGGGTAGAAGTGCAGGAGAAGGAAGGCTATATAAAAATAGCTAAAGGCATTAAGAGGTTTAATAAAAAAAGATTTTGATGAATAAGGTAGAAAAGAAATTAATCAGCTATGGAGAGATCATATAGATATGAGAAGTTTTTATTAAAACTGGACGAGTTGGTGAATAAGTTTTAAACCAAATTATAAAAAGTGTTTTCTGAAATGTCAATCTGTGAGGAGAAGGATAGAGATATGACAATATAGCCAATTGAATCAGGAAGTATTCAGATAAGTGTTGAGAAATAAGACAGTTTTTTATGAAAAGGAGAAGAAATAAATGAAATGAATCATGAACATTTTAAGAAAATGCTATATAAACAAAAGTATTTTTTACAATGAAAAAATGAAGAGTAATAAAGGAGAATAAGAGAATAACAAGGGAATTGAAGAATAATGAAGAAGAAAGAGTGACTATGCAAGACAAAATATTTGAAGTACTAAGGAAGCATATAGAGAATACTTTTGTAAAGAAACAGATAAAAGAGATGCAAAATGTAAAGTTAAAAAAGTTGGTAAGGAGGATAATAAGAGTTTCAAAAAAACATAAGTGTAGAAGAATTTAATGGAATTTTAAAAGAACCTAGTATGAAAAAAAGCTACGGGAATGGATGTAATTGAATATCATATGTATAATAATAATATGTAAAAATGGCAAAATGCATATTGTGTAGAGGTATTAAATGAAAGGTTAGAGAAAGGAGTGGTATAAAAAATAAATATGTACTGGGGTTATGAAATTCATATGGAAAAAAGGAGCAAAAGATGATAAAAGAAATGTGAGACCCATATTAATACAGATTATAAGATATTTATGAGAATAATACATAGGTAAAAGACTAGGAAAAAGAATATATAAATTGCTTGAATATACAATTATTGCTAAGAAAGAGGAAAGGAAGTCAGGATCTACTATGGATAATGAAAGAAGTGATAGATGACACCATAAATAAAAAGGTGGAAACTAAAGTTATGGTAAGAGATGTGAACAAAACATTTGATAGAATACAATATGGATATTTATGGGATATATTTAGGGATTATAATAAAACTGAAAAGATAATACAAAAAATAATAAAAATAATTATGTCAGTATATGAGAAAAATAATGCAAGAGTAATATTAAATCAATGAAGAAATAAAAACAGAGTGTGGGTTAAGGCAAAGGTGTCCTGCAAGTAGCATTTCATTTGTGCTAGATATGAATGTGGTTGTGAAGAAAATGAATAGAGTGCTAAATATTGCATGTTAAAAAAAAAGCAAGAGAAATATAAATTCCAATAATTTTTACATATGCAGATGATATAGTCTTAGTTTCTAAGAATAAGGAGTGGATGGAAGAATGAATTAGAAAACTAAATCAGTATTTAAAGATGCTTGGTTTATGTATAAATAAAGACAAAAGTAAAGGGTTTAGGTTTGGGGAAATATAGAAAGTATTCAGTCTAATGATGAGGTTATAGATTATTGGGTATAGCATTTGGAACACGTGAGCATACAGAGAAACAATGAGATAGAATTATACAGAAATTAAGAGAAATAAGTACATTTTGGAAGTCATATAAACTGCCATATAAAAAGTATATTTAATAAATTCAATTCTTGTTATAAGTATGGGTTTCACTTCAGACTTTACTGTACAATTATTTTGGCTGCAGAAATATGTGGAAATTATGATGCAAGGATAGATTTCTTAATAGGTGTTTGTGTTTTCACAATGGGTGTGCGAGTATAGAATTAATGCATTTAAGTCAGGTGTTGCGGCAGGTGAAGCCCCAGCATGAGGGTGTAGGTGGGCTCTAGTTCTGTGCAGGAACTAAGGAAATAGTTTATGTGTAATTTCTTTTATGAAAAGGTACAAGTCCTGGCTGCTCATGCACCCAGCATACTTACAAAAGTAAATAACATGTTTTGGGGAACAAAATGTAGAAGGTGTTTGAAATCTACACATGGGAAGCTGAGAAGTAGTCATCAGGAGAGGATTTGAAATCGAATCATTGGGGTCTTTGAGATAACAAATTCCTGCTCTTAAACACTTGTACACAGTGTGTGTGTGTGTGTGTGTGTGTGTGTGTGTGTGTGTGTGTGTGTGTGTGTGTGTGTGTGTGTGTGTTTGTGTGCACGCACGTGTGCATGCTCATGCATGCACACTTAGGCATGCTCAGTGTAACACTCACTTGGTCTGTAGTGGAATGAAGCTTGTATGTAGGACCACACAGTATGGCAGTGTATGAACTGTAAATTAACCTATTACAATTCCTGTACAAAATATATTACCTAGGTATATAGAAAGCCAACCAATGCACCCAAAATAAAGAAAACAAAGATTCAGCATGCGTACTGGTGAGTTTGAAATTTAAGGTTTACTAGTTAGCAGGCATATGTGTACACTATACCTCTCAACCTCTTAGCACAAAAAATCTGATCAAAGCTTAAAATAATGGAGAGACAAAGGCTAAGAAATAGGGACAGTTTTTAAATATTGCTCTTATAAACCTAGTTGTCACAGTAACAGCATTTGTGCTAGCATGCAATTTCTGAAGAATATGAAGTGTGAAACTCAAATGTATGTCTTCACTTAGTGACTTCTGTCCTTGGTGACTTACTAGAAAACTACAAATTTTATGAGGAACAGACTAGAAATAGGAAGCAAAAATCTAGACATTCTATGGAAATCTGGACAGTTGAGAGCTATGCTGCACAAACATAAGTACATGAATACATACATACACACACACACACACACACACACACATACACATCTGGATTCTGTAGAGAAAAAGGTGTCTAGATACAGCTGTTTGTGTAGGATTCTATAGAGAAAAAGTTGACTTTAGATACAGCTGTTTGTGTATGCTAAACTAGTGCAACTGTGAAGAGTGCAGAGCAAAATTAGACTGGATTCTACATGTCTCTAGTACTGCAGGTGCATTTGCAATTTGGTCACATAGCTAAAAGTTGTGCAGCAAGAACAGCCTATGCACCGTCCTAAGTATATGGGCAGCTGGTGAAAACTGACAGTCATATTATGCACTCACCACTGAATGCATCACAGTACGTGCAGTGTGCAGTTGATATATCTTACACCTGTATTTCAGAGAAAGTCTAATAAAAAGAACAGGGAAAAGTAAAATAATTCAAAGCTAGTTTAAGGGCGTGTAGCAATGCAACAAGTCTGCATAGGTATTGCAAATGTATAATAATGGATGCTGCAACCAATGCAGCATACAGACCCATACTTACATACACAAGAACAAACACATTCACACTCAATGTCATATATATATATATATATATATATATATATATATATATATATATATATGCAGCAATGTTTCTCTAGTAAAATGTTGTTTCTCAGTGTGGTCAGTTGTCAGGTATATGTAAACATCTGTGTATGCTTATTTCTGATCACAAACTGTGTAAGCTATTTGTATCAGCTTTGTGTATCTATGTCTATGTAGGGCTATGTGTGACAGTATAAATGCTGGTGGTCCACCCTGTTCTCTGGTTGGAGGAATAAAGCACACTGGCAGATGGCTACAATTGTAATACAGAGCAGAATTAGATGAAGGCCTTTTCCACAGGGTTGACTTTGAACTGTATTAGCAGTGCTGCTTATGGCTTGTTGCTCAATCACATTCCTTTCTAACTTAGGCAGACACACTTTAGCACAGTTAAAACTTGGAGCAAGTGCAGTCCCTTTTATGAATCTCCTTTGGGCTTTTTCTGTGCATTTCCAAGAATACTAGCCTTATTCATGTCTATGAATTTCACCCCATATAAAGTTTACCACCACCGGTAAGCCATTATTAGCACAAGGATGTGAGCTCCTACTAAGAACCCATATTTAAAAGTTCAAAGATGTGGACAGATAATGACTACGGAGCTGTAACTAGGATGAAAAGAAGAACTTTTATACTACTGATGAAAATACCTAAGTAAAGCAATCTAAAACTGTATTTTATCCCATTACTTTGAAAACTATATATATATATATATATATATATATATATATATATATATATATATATATATATATATAAAATACAGATACTGCACTTCCAATTTTATAATAAGAGAAAATGACAGTCACATTTTCTTTTCCTCCTTTGCATCAGCAAAATTACTAATAAAATAATGTGCAGGCCCATTCTAAAAGCTCAGACAAGCGGTGGGATTCAAAAAGGTCACCACCACTGGTAAGCCATTCTTAGCACAAGCATTAACAAATTCTGATTCTTAGGTAGCTGTATCTCACTGCTTACCTTGAGGAAGAGAAGCACCACAGTTGGGCTACCTCTCTAACCTACCACAGATACTAATGAGGCATTCAAGGGAGCAGCATCCAGAAATTAGGCATGTGTCCACACCCAAAATGCCTGTTGTAAGTACAATATACGACTGAGTGAATGACAGAACCACTCAGCTGCATTCATTTTACATCCAATCACAGTAATTTATTTGGCCAAAAGCTTTCACATATCTATAACTTTCGATGGGTGAGACATGTTACAGGTAACTACAGGGGAGGTTAGTGGACAGGTTGGAGGGTGTGTGTCTCTGTGTGTGTGTGTGTGTGTGTGTGTGTGTGTGTGTGTGTGTGTGTGTGTGTGTGTGTGTGTGTGTATATGCAGAGGTATGAACGATGTGCAGCGGGTGCATGTGTATGTGTATATATGTGTGCGTCTGTGTGTGTGTGTGTGTGTGTGTGTGTGTGTGTGTGTGTGTGTGTGTGTGGCTGTCATACCTAAACTCCCCTTGACAAGCGAGCATGTACTGCAATACTGGGGATGGAGGCACTAAACACCAGAGATGGTGTATATATATATATATATATATATATATATATATATGGATCTATGTATCTATGTGATAACATCGAAATATCATAACATCAAATGTCATGTAGTCAAGACCATATGATCAAATTGCCAGAACATCAAACAACACTTAACAAAAATCTATATTTTTGCACGGGGGCAAGCCCCCCCTGCACTTTTCATGTGGGGCTGCCATCCTCACCCCCTCGCATATTATATATACCTATATACCAACTTTGAGATCACAATACAGTGGGGAAAATGGTGAATTCCCTGATCCCCACTGTACCGCAATCTCCATACACAAGCTTCAGCATTCTGGCAGTTCGATCATATGGTCTTGACCATATGACATTTGATGTTGTGGATCTTTGATCTTCTGACATGGACACACAAACACACACACACACACACACACACACACACACACACACACACACAAATCTATATACATATACATACATACATATATCTGTATATATATATATATATATATATATATATATATATATATATATATATATAAAAATAGTAAACTCTCAGTTAACCAGCACCCATGGGGATTGGTAGATGCCGGATAACTGTAGTTTCTGCTTGCGTGAAAGTTACTATTAAAAATAGGCCTGACTAATACTGTACCCTATACTATTTGTTTGGTTTGACTTGTTCTCAGGTTGGGGAGAGAGGGAATTTATTCCTATCTTCCTTTTTAAAACTCTAAAACTCTGAAAACATAAGGTATGTTTCTGCAGGGGGGAAAAAAAAGTGCAACAAGTGAAAATTGTACTGTATTTCTCCGATTTTTTTTTTTTGCCATTTGCTTAAGAGTGTTGGTTGTTTGAGTTCCAATTAACTGAGAGTTTACTGTCTATATACATATATGAATATATATATATATATATATATATATATATATATATAAAACCCTAGGTTAAATCAAAAGTTAATAGAAAAACATCTTTTGCAGTATGAAAGAAGTGTGAACTATGGAGGCAAACACTGGACACCAGGGGCACTCTTTAATGTTGCCCTAATCCACTTAGGACAGCTAATAGAGTATTTTGGGAGAAAAGTGTGAAATTTTTACTTTTGGGATTACTGTCTAACTGTTATGATCTTTGACATATGGGGATCATGCTTAACATGTCCAGAAAAAAAAAGAGTGGACATAAGACAACACCAGGATGTGTATATAAATATTGTTGTATTACATTTAAAAAGTTAATAAAGCAGCAGGTCTTTCACCTTGATGCATTTTCTAAACAATAACAAAAATTTAATTCTGATGAATGACATTACTGTCTACTGTAATCATCTGTGATTTACGAGAGAAGAGGAAAATTTTGAGGCAACATCAGGGGAATTCTGTAAACTCAGGCACAGTTAAATGGCAGGATAGTGAATTTGTTTCTGTATGTGTGTGTGCGTGTGTGCGTGTGTGTGTGTGTGTGTGTGTGTGTGTGTGTGTGTGTGTACGTGTGTGTAGGCATGAATGAGGGGGGTTGCCTGTGCTAACAGGATGCATTGGACACCAGTGGAGATTACTGCAAGGGCTTCCAAAAAGGGCCTCTTATCCCTTGTGGTAATTACTGAGCAATTTGGAGACAATAGTTATCTGATAATATGGTCTTTCCTCTATGTGCTTAATGTGCATACCTCTTAACTGTCCACATTTTTGCAGAATATCCAGAATGTTGCCTCTTTTTATGTCTGTTCTTCATAAAATCTGTGCTTTTCTTGGAAATCACTGATGATTGAAGTCAATAAATATTGACATACATTTAAGTGTCAACCTTCATATTCTTTAGAAAATGCATGCTGACACAACTCTTGTTATTCTTCCAACTTACTAAGTTGATAAGAGCAATATTTAAAATCTGTCCCTTGTTTTGGGCCTTTGTCTCCTATTATTTTAGATTTTGTCCATATTTCTTCTGTTAAGAGGTTGATAGGTATGATTTTGTGTCTCTGAATCACTGGTTACCACAATCATATTAACAGGCCCTTTTTCGTAGAGCCTTACCACTCGCAGATGAGCCAGTTTCTGAATCCAGGCCAAGATTTTAGAATTACCAAAAATCTTTAGACTATTCATCTCATGCAGCCACCATTTCATTGTTTTCCAAAACTGACTACTCCTTTGATGTAGTGTTAAGATTGCCTTTCAAAAAAACTGATGTAGACACAACTTAAAATTCTCCTCCCTCCTTTTTAGGAATGTAATGATTCTCTTTGTTACATTTGCTTTACAGTGTAGCAATAACATCGATATGTAGCCATTAGTTAATTGTGATGTCCCTATGCTGGGCCAGTAATCAAGGAGCCTGACTCCTCACCACTGACACTGGAGAGGGACAAGCACTTAGAATACAAATGGATACATTCAGTATTTCCAGATGCAGACCTCTCTCATCAACTTCAATTTCCCTTAAGAGCACACAGGGAATGCATTCAGCCCAGGGTCTGGATGTCTCTATATCTGTTTCCCTCCAGGTTCCCAATAAAACTCTCCACTGGTACAGCTATAGGGTTAGGTCCGCAGCCGAATGTCCAAGCCAAGTCCTCCAGCACCCTCTCTGTGAACCCAGTGCTTCATGCCCCTGCCCCAAGTAGCTGACACACTCTTTAAGATTTAATTTTCACACACACACACACACACACACACACACACACACACACACACACACACACACACACACACACACACACACACACACACACCTGGGAAAGGCTGGCACAGATTACCTGCTCTACTAACTTTGCCCCAACTATAAGGTATTTATAACTGCTACCAGTCAGTTACTATAAGTCTCTTAAAAGGGCATTCAATTACACTGAGTGAAATTAATATTAATACAAATGACAGTAGTTGACTAAGACAGCTAGGCCTTCTGGAGTGGCTCACATAGTGTCACCAAATAAATATAAGTACTCATAAAGGTTAGATACTTTCTACAAGGACCAGCCACAATAAAAGTTTTAAATATCAAAAAAACATGAAAATATTGAATATATATTTACAGTAAACAACAGAGTTCAAATCACAAAAAGTATTGAAATTAACATTGATGGACGGACTCATACAAATAAAAACACTCTCTAAAGTAAGCTTCACTATAGTCCTGACTGAATCTAGGAGGTTTTACTGTTCCCTAATAACTTACTTAGGCAATGCAAGATGAAATACATGAGTAGTCTTTCTAGTCAGGCCCCCCAAACAGAATACTCAATACTCTGAGATTTCTCTTTGTAATATCTAAAAGTAATTTCCAGGCGGGCTGGCAAAATGACCTCATCTGGTCACCTGACTCTAAGTTCTCACAGTATTCCCCTTTGTAGCTGAGTCAGGAATTTAGCATAGACAGCTACAATACACATCTAAATATTTATGGCAATGCCTGAGGCTTCCTCTCTTTTTACTTAGCTAATGAACAAAGGCTTTTTTCCAGACCTAGCGTCTCTGGTCCTATTCTGCACTGTGGGTTGCTGTTTTAATGGTTTAACAGCTCATTTACCTTTCCCTTATTTTTCTTAAAGTAAGCTAGCTTGTACATTTAATTCAGTTGCAATAATACTTGTACATTTCTTTTCATTCCAGCAGGGTGCACTGTTGATACATTTTAACACAATTAACACAAGCAAAGCTCACAAATACATTTTCAGCACAAACATCTGTACAAATCAGTTTGATATACAAATGACATACAGTTCTAATAGAATTATAACACAAGCATCTTGTATAAATCAGTTTGATATTCAAAGGACATATCATTCTTTACAAAACTCCAGCTGGCTATGCTGGCACTTGCCCATATCATCACAGATGCATTAAAAAAGAAACTTGTAAATGTGTTGCTTTATTTATTAACTGGGGCTGTAGCAAATGTCACACTATGTAGCCATTAGTAAAAGATGCTTCAGTTGCAAACCTCTTCAAAATAATCATAGGATTTTGGCACTACACATTGAGAGGTAACTCCTGGTAGTTTTAATACTTAAATTTCTTCAACAAAGAAACATCTTTATTTTGTTTTAGCACCTTCAACATTCAAAGGCTGTACAGTGCAGTGAATGACAAGCTGTTTTACATTTTTTTAAGTTATTTCTTTATTACAGCTTATTTCAGTAAAAGTTACTTACTGTATTCTGAATGCCTGCACATTCCTATATAGCAAAGGTCTTCAACCTGCAGCAAGAAGGCCAGAAGGCCACAAGTGGATGTCTCTGATAGAAGCTGCAGCACATGTCATCCTCCACAAAGTAGAAATCCTACCACCTCCAGTACCAATGCTGTGTATAAACTGTCCTTCTGAGAGTGTGTGTAAGCCTACTATATTTAGTACTTTTCAGTAAGCAAACAAAAAAATATATTTTTTGGGTACATTTATGGGCTACTTACTAACAGTCTGCATGTGCATGCAGTGTGTTGCTTATGTTCGTAGGTTAGAACTAGGCTAGCTGCCCATATGGGCCATTTTAAGTCTAGCCAAATTTCCCAACCCAAAGGTAAAAATCAATCTCTGTACCTTGTGCCTGTGAGGTAAACAACTCAACCATTCTGCCAACCCCACAACCCCTGAGGTTTTTTGGCAATAGAGGCCAAAGGGTTGGTGTCTTCTGTCAGCCCATGCAGTACCGTTGCCACTGTCACATTCTTTATACATGGTTCAGATGTATTTTTTGGATCAGCTAGTTCCACTACTATAGACTAGTCGCCCTCAATGTATACAAAGCATATATCATAGTTTGCAATATTCTTAACAAATTGTTTTAATATTTATTCTATTCATGGTTTTGGTTCACATTAGATTAGTACCAGGTTAGACTACCTTTATGGTAACAAAGTTCTTTATTGGGTCAAACTATTATTTGTTTAAATTAGTTGTGGCATTCGAATTGTGTTTTTTGCCCCTTTTTTCCCCTTCCCTTTTTCACATGGTATACATGCTGGATTCATGAGTTTTTCTACAGTAAGCTATTGTTTGACAACAAGATTTTGCTTACGGTAAATACCTGTATTTTATATTATATATTTTGTATGTATTTATTGGATTCGTATCTCATTACTAAGGGCCCAATATTGTCAAGTATATATGTGTTTTAAAAAAGATTTTAATAAGTTTTTAAAAAAGTTCTTAATATTTTACAATTTATAACATTTAAATGTCTCCAACTTGTTCAGTTGTTGTCAGATAAGCATGATATTCAATGTTTCACGGCAAACACAGTTTCTTTAATAGTTTAAACTACTTAACACTTAATTAGTATTAAGTTCAGCTGTGGTGTTTGTAATTGTGGCACCACCCCACCAGGATATATACCCTGTAGTTGTTGTATGGTTCTTTGTCTGAAGAAGTCCCACAACTAAGTGGGACAAAAAGTGCTTTACTTTTATCTGTGTGTTTTATTTAATTTCTATTATCCATTAAAGTGTTTTTTATGATACAGCCTCATCGTTCTTCTGGTGTAGTGGCATTTGCGGTCTACAGCCTTTTGTGTTCAGCTGTTACATTGTTTGTTGGTGTTTGCAGGTGGGGTAACATAGTCATGAGAGTAATTCTGAGGGACTTCAAAATTTTCTGCAAAGAGCTGCATGCTTAGATGTATAGCTGGTTACCCATGCATTTATATTGCTAGCCACAGAAGTATTTACTTTACTGTACAAGTAGCAGCAAATCAGAGGACATTACAGAGTCATGCTGGGGGCTGGATCCCCATTTTTTTCGGGTTTATATTAGAAGCTGAAAGGTCCTGTTCAGCGAATATGAAAAGAGCGACACATATTACGGGAACCAGGAAAACAGCGAACATTCAAAACTGGGAAATTCAAAATGTCGATTCGTCATAGTTGGCCCATCTGCAGTATAGCTCTGTAAGGTAAGTATGCGACAGTTACGGACCTTAGGGTTTGGGTGCGTGTTAAGGTAAGTGCATAGATAGGTAATGTATTTAAGGTTTAATGTAGGGTTAGAAGTAAGGTTTTGTTAAATGTATGTGTATGGATAATTTATTTTGTTTGGGTATATCTCTGTAGGGTAAGTGTGCGATAGTTATAGACCTTAGGGTCAGGGTGCAGGTTAAGGTAAGTGCATAGATATAGTGTATGTATGTGGTTTATTTATTTTGTTTGGGTAGGTAGTATGTCGCGGGCGGTGGGGTTGGCCGAGTATGACGATTCATGATTTTAAATTTTGCTCTTTACGGCATTCGGTATATTCGTGGTTCAGTAAATATGTGTCGCTCTTTTTGTATTCGCTGAACAGGACCTTCGAGCTTATAAAATGAACCCTTTTTTTCACTAAGGCAAAATATATTTTCAAAGATATCTAAATCAAGCAAATATCAAACACATACTAAAACTGCATTCAAGTGTTATGATCTGTAAGTTGGCAGTTTAAATTTCATTGTAAATACCACAGTAGTAGTAATACCAATAAATGTTATTGTTTAGTGGCAAAGGTCAGAAATAAAATGACCACATGATGACAGAAAGATGTGGCCATAACTAAGAGACCAATATCTACAAACACAAATCTTCTCTCAAAAATGCAAATAGTCGGTGATGCCTTGTCTGAAGGTAAAAATCATCACTTCAAACTGCAAAACAATTCCTATCAGACAGAAAAACATTCTTCTGGGGATAAAAATTACAACAAAGGGGACAGGTGGTGGAGTCAAGAAAGTCCAGTAATCAAAACAAATCCATACTACTGATGCCTTCCATTACGATTCTCACAGCCATAAGAAATAAGCACTGGATGTAGGTGTCAGTCAAGTTGCATATAATCAAAAAATGTGAACTGATTAAAATATATTAAGACATACCTGACAGATTCAGCTGGAAGAGACTTCAAAAGTACAAAAGGAATGATAAAGTTAGGAGAAGATACATTAAAATTAAGTTAAACAGAAACAAGAAAGTATGTTCAGGTTGGTTCCCTATCAGAAGCCTGAAACACTATAAGCCTGAAAATCAAAATCCTGAAAACTATAGACTGAAAATTCAAAATCCTGAAAGCCCAAAATCCTGAAACTCAAAATCCTGAAAACACAAATAATGCTAATATGTCACTATAAAGACACTAATATCTACCAACTGACCCTGACCCTAACCCTAACCCTAAGGTCTGTCACTATCGCACACTCACCTGACCCGCGCCCTAACCCTAACTCACTTAAACTGCCCCTAACCCCAATATTTGTCACTATTGCATACATGCCTAACCTGCGCCCTAACCCTAACTCACTTAAACCGCCCCTAACCCTAACATAAAACCAACCGCACACTTACCTGAACCCAACACATGACCGAACACCACAGGGCTAACAACAGCAAAGCCACAATGACGTCAGTATGTCCATTTTGTGTTTTCAGGATTTTGAGTTTCAGGATTTTGGGCTTTCAGGATTTTGAATTTTCAGTCTATAGTTTTCAGGATTTTGATTTTCAGGCTTATAGTGTTTCAGGCTTCTGATAGGGAACCGTTCAGGTTACATAGGATACTGCCACCATTTTCCCATAGGATATGTGAGCTTAAAAATTAGTAAGAAGCGAAGCATATTAAGCAATAGTGTGAAATGGGTAGGTAGTTCCTAAAGCTGAGTTTTTATAGAGTGCACCTTTGTATTATTCTGAACTGCAATATTTTACAGATGTGAAAAAGTTACTGTAAGAATTCCTTGAAAGACATAGTAAGGAAATAGCAAAATTATGCACACCATGGGATACATGAGGCTCCTTTATAGGTTCATAGGTGTGTACTAGTCTAATGGCCCTGGGGCCTTTACAAGCCTAGCCCACAGAAGTGCCCTGGCATTGTGCCACCCATCATTAGTTCTCAGTGCCTCTATCAGGTAGAGCCACTGGAGTGATCCCCAGGGTGAACTTTCTATTTCCATCCACTCAAGATTTCTCTTGAAGAGGGCTAGTGAGGTACTCTGCTTGACATGTATGGGAAGTCTATTCCAGACCATGGGCAGCCTCTGTGTTATGAACCTGTCCCTCCAGCATGTTCTGTTGATTGTGGTAATGAGGCTGAGGTCTCTGGAGCATGTGGTATGGTGGGATTGGGATTTCTTTAGATGTAGCATTTCTAACAGAGCTGGGTCAGACATGGCTTTGTAAGTCAAGCAGGGACTGCCTTTTAGTAGACGATATGAGTCAGAGAATAGCTGGAGTTTTTTGAGTCTGTCCATGTAAGACGTGTTTAGGGCCTAGGATCCTCTTTGTGAGGTACTTTTGTGGCCTTTTCACCTGTTGCAGGTGTCTAGCGAGGTACATGCCAAATGGGGTATTATACTCTATGATTGGTCTAATGAGGGAAGAGTAGAGAGAAATGATGACCTCTTTCTTCCTGGATGCAAAACCCTTGGTAATGAGATGTGCCACATAGAAGGACTTTCTGACCACAGTGGCAATGTGGTGGTCGAAGGAGAGGTTTTTGTCAACCTGTGTCCCCAGATCTCTTATAACACTTTCAGGGTTCATTGGGCTCCCATCGATGTGGTAATTTGTGGGGACTGAGTTTTTCCCAAAGGGGATGATGATGCATTTTTTGGCATTAAGCTTAAGACCATGGTTTCGACACCAGTCATTGGTCTCAGTGAGGCCTTTCTGTAGGATGTCTGCATCACTTGAGGAGTTAATAATGGCTCCCAGCTTGCAGTCATCTGCAAATTTGGTCAGCCAGAGTCTGTCTGTGTTGGCCTGGACTTCTGAAAAGTAGATGTCAAACAGAAGAGGACCCAGGACTGATCCCTGTGGGACTCCACTCGTGACTGGTTGGCAGTCTGACTTGGAGTCCGCTGCTTTCACACTGTGGGTTCTATCTGTGAGCCAATTTGCAACCCACCTAATGATATAGGGGTTGATACCTAGTTTGCTGAGTTTGTCAATAATTCCTGAGTGAGAAATGGTATCAAAGGCCTTGGCCAGATCGAGGTAAGCTGTATGAACTGCCTTACCTTCATCCACCGCTCTGGTGGCTGACTCAAAGAAGGCAACCAGGTTGAGCAGGCATGATCTACCTTTCACAAAACCAAATTGCATGGGATCTAGAGTTTGGAGATTCCCTATATCCTTGTTAATTATGTCCATGATGATGCGCTCCATAGCCTTACATATCAGACTCATCAGGCTAATGGGGTGATAATTTCCAGGGTCTGTAGTCACTCCTCCTTTATGGAGAGAGATGACTGTAGCAGTGTACCACTTGGTAGGTACAAAGCCTGAGGTGAGACTGTGAGTGAAAAGAGCACACAGAGGTGGTGCCAGTTCACTTTGTAATTCATGTAGAACACAACCAGGGATATTGTCGGGTCCCATGGAAGCTGTATTCTTGGCATGTTTTTAGGGCCTAGGAAGCTCTTCGTGAGGTACTTTTGTGGCCTTTTCAGCTGTTGCAGGTGTCTAGTGAGGTACATGCCAAATGGGGTATTATACTCTATGATTGGTCTAATGAGGGAAGAGTAGAGAGAAATGATGACCTCTTTCTTCCTGGATGCAAAACTCTTGGGATATACTACCTAAGATATCCCAAAATATTAAAAGCCCTATGCCTCAACTGTGTCACATATAGCTTACAGAAGCGTGACCTTTGTTTAGCCTTTCATGCACTGAAATAACCTAACCTTTTTGACCTCCTCCACTTGTGTAAAACAATTGGTCTAAGTAACACTTGCACCAAAAACCTCAACTTCCACCTTAAAATCAACAACACTTGCTGGTGGGAAAGATTAATAAAACAGTACCTTCTCTTGTTATAGAATAAACTTGCTTAACTTGTTAAACAAAGTAACACCCTATGTGCCTTCAAAACTAGTCCTGATGATTATATAGGTGATGATAAAGTCCTGCCTGGATTATAAGGATATAATCTTCTTACCAGGGGTAGCAAGTAAACAGTCATGCACTACAGGGTGTTTATGGCCATAAACTTAGTAAAAACTTAAAAATCTATAAATCAATCATCAATTTTGGTTTTAAAGGTGGCTAAGGTCTCACTTTGTATGATATACAGTAGGTGTCTATTCCATCAGAGGGTAATTCATTGAGTGAAATATTCATCATACCAGTAGGTCTTGTTTATTTACTGACGAAGGTTAAAGTTCTTCATATGGGTATTCATGGTGTCACCAGTTCTACTGATATAAAGGCGATCAGGAAGGGTACAGTCATTCATAGCATGGAACAGCAGGCATGATATAGAATATACTAAGAGGACTACTTCTCAGTCCTGGTAGCTTAGGAAGCATAGGTCAGTTATTTTCTTAGGAATTACTGAGATCTTTCATGTCAGGTAAGGTATTTGGATAGGTACATGCAGAAGAGTGCAGTGAATTCAATTATGTGTCATTTGAGGAATGCAAATAGGGGAACCAGGATATCTTCAGACTTAAAAGGTATACCCATGGCGATTAATTGTACTATGCAGCCTGATTTCTTAACTATGACATATACATGATGATCTAAGGAAAGTTAATCATCAAAGAAATTGAACAGATCTTGAATCACTGTGCTGTTTAAAGTAGGTATCAGTTATATGATAGACAATGGAGGAGGCATGCTTCCCAAATATGACGACAAACTTTTTGGAACTCAACTGGTGCCCATATTTGTTACACTGTGGGATACTCTTCTCAAGTCCTTGCCAGAGTAACTGGAGTGTCAGTGGGAATTTGTAATATTACCTAATCTGCAGTCATCAATAAACTTTGTCAGTCATAGTCTCTTAATTTCAGCTTTTCCATCAGAGTAGTAGAGTCTAGTGAGGAAGAAGCCCAACATTAAATCATGTGGGATATCATTAATAAAATTCTTTTGTAGGGAAGAGGCATCTCTATACATAACCAGACATGTTCTATTGGGAAGCCATTTGGCTACCCAGTGGACAATGAATGGGATTTAATTTAAATTGGTAAGCAGACCAATAACTCCCGCATGAAGGATGGTGACATAAGCTTTGGCCAGATCCAGTTAGGTAGTGTAGATGGAATAACCCCTGTTCATGGCCTTAGTAACACATTGTAAGAAGTCTGTTAGATTCATAGACATTAACTAACTTTTACAAAGGCAGATTGGTTTGGGCCAAGACTTTGAAGGCCCCCTGTTTCATTGCTTTTGAGCTTGGCAGTGATGCATTTCATAACCACACATATGATGCTAATGAGACTTTATGGGTCTGTATTTGTCTTGGCCTGTAAAAGGGCCTCTTTTATGTAATGGTGACACTGCTGTAGTTCAGCAAACATCAGGGATATATCTTGTGGAGTGGCTTAAGCTGGACAATGTAAAGAGGTGATCAGTAATGCTATACTTGTACTCACCAAGGGGCAGCTGGAGATATTACTGAGTCACATGAGTTATTGAAGTAGTAGGCATGGTGCTGTGTGCTTCTGTGTGCCTGTAGGGAATTTGTGCTGAATTTCAAATCAGCAACGTGTCCCCAACCAAATGTACTCACAGGAAAATGTCTCACCAACTGACTAACCAAACCCACTCTGTGTCATTTCATCCATGGACGCCATGCAATTTAGCTCTGTCCCATTTACAGAATAAAAACAATATTTGGCAGTTTTATGCTTGTGCTTAATCAATGTGTTAGCACTACTATATACCTTCTTCATGAATTTCCATCTGCTGTCTTTTCCTTTTATTAAATTTTGTTATTCAGTGTCTGTCACCAAGCTGCTTCGCTTTCTGTAATTCTCTGGTTCTATGTAACTGTCACACTGGTGTATTGCCTTTTTTGGGTCTAAATCTCAAGTGATGAAGTCTACATCATGACATATGCTGAATAACTAGCTGGGGCTTGGAAATATGGTGGGTGAGTGGTGGTGGTTTTGCGCAGGGGTGCGGGGGATCCCCTGCTGCACCCTCTGAACTTATGTATACCAACTCCAAGATTGCAATACCTAAAAGAAAAGGGAATATATCAAGAAATGTCATCTTGGACTTAGTATGTATAAGTCCGTTCTTTTGGCCATTTAGTCTCTATGTTTCAGGATTTGCTCTAGCAGGTCCAGACATTTCAAAGAGTTACCGTAGGAAAAGCATCAGCTACTGAAGTTATGAGGAAGTTCAAACAAATATCTTCCAGCAACAGGTCAGAACAGGTTAAATATGTAAAACTTCTAAACATGAGAAAATATTTGCAAGAGTAAATGTCAGCTTATGTGCTGAGAAATGATGACACGTTCTGATTCAAGCTTCAGTTGCAGGCATCTTAATAACTTTGTACATAACGTAAGGAACAACGACAGATGCTTTTTTCAATCACAGGGTAAAATGATCTTTCTAGACAGAACTACTCAATAACAATGACACTCAGACTGTGGTGCAGGTGCCAATGTCATCTTTTTTTTTTTGGAAAGGAAATACAGAAGCTCCTTAGGAAACAAGTGAGTATTTACTCAATTCAGGGTCGTACCTCTGGAAACAATTAATAGTCGGGGTTCAAATAAGTTGCATGACCATGCTATTTATCATTCTACCTCAACTGCTTGGCCAGCAATGATTGTCCTGAGATGTGAATGTTAAATATAGGTGCATACAGTCCTCTATAGTAAGAGGGCATATAGGGGAAACATCTAATGATTTTCTTGACTGAATATTTGAAGAAAGGAATACTTCTCTTTTATTTTGTGAGGGATGCAGGAAATTTGTCACTTACTTAAAATCCCAGTATGATTTGGCAAGAAGAATTTAGGCATCAAATGTACAGGCTTGTGGAGGGGGCTTGCAAACATTCCAGATTTTGGCAAAATGTCCAGATTTTTGTCTTATATTTTTGGTCTATTCCTCATAAAATTTG
This sequence comes from Protopterus annectens, assembly GCF_019279795.1. Classification (NCBI taxonomy): domain Eukaryota; kingdom Metazoa; phylum Chordata; order Ceratodontiformes; family Protopteridae; genus Protopterus; species Protopterus annectens. The sequence goes on along the minus strand of NC_056742.1, from coordinate 18,373,589 downwards.
TGATTTTTTGGCAAGTCACTGAGTATTGAAGTCACTACAGAATGACATACATTTGTATTTCAGACTTTATATCCTTCAGAAAACACAAAACCTGTTATTCTAGTACCTTTCTAAGTTTATGAGTAATATTTAAATTCTGTCACTATTTTTAGGCCTTTGTCCTTGCATTATATCAGGCTTTGTTCAGATTTTTTGTGCTAAGACACTGAGAGCCATAGCGCTTAGCACTAATGTATGGATGTCCATAAATTTTTTAAGTAGCGGGTGTAAGTGTAGCTGAGCCATTCTCTTTGTTTAAGGAACTGCAGTGGCAATTCAGATTCAGATTAAAAAAATGTGTCACCAGACTAGACACAGGACAGAGTAAATGTTTATGGAGCTAGTAGTGACTGAGTAGACTTCCCAGTTTCATTTGGAAATAAAAGGCTGTGAAACTCATAAATCACTGGATGCTGTATACCATCCATAACATGCCATACAACATTCTGCATGTCTGTGGTAGCCCATCCATATCATGCCATGCAACATTCTGCATGTCTATGGTAGCCCATCCATATCATGCCATGCAACATTCTGCATGTCTGTGGTAGCCCATCCATATCATGCCATGCAACATTCTGCATGTCTATGGTAGCCCATCCATATTATGCCATGTAACATTCTGCATATCTGTGGTAGCCCATCCATAACATGCCATGCAACATTCTGCATGTCTGTGGTGGTAGCCCATCCATATCATGCCATGCAACATTCTGCATGTCTGTGGTAGCCCATCCATATCATGCCATGCAACATTCTGCATGTCTATGGTAGCCCATCCATATCATGCCATGTAACATTCTGCATAGCTGTGGTAGCCCATCCATAGCATGCCATGCAACATTCTGCATGTCTGTGGTAGAGTAAACAGAGGTAGTACTGAAAACAAATGATGGCTTGGAAAAAGGAATTGTAGCATACCTATCAAGAATGTGATTCTGACAAAGGAGTAATGCACACGAGCAGAT
>NC_056742.1:18280082-18367582 GCF_019279795.1 Protopterus annectens | reverse complement strand
CTCCTGAATGGTTTAATTGAAAGCTGCTATGACAGCAATGACAAGATACATGCAGGTACTTAAGAAGCAGTTTGAAACAAGTCACAACACAAGTGAAAAGTCTTAGAAAAATGGCTAAAAGTGAACTGCTTATGGCTGTCCTGTGGTATTCCATCCAATAGTGAGTGTAAAAGCCTTAAGCCACTGGATGGTATTCATTTGTTTACATCACTAATATGGCTTGCTTATCAAATAATGTTATTTGTACCACATCAATCTCCAGATATAAACTGCACCATTCTCCTACTATAGTCAATTTTTGATTAGTTCATAGGTTGGTTCTGGACTATCTGCCCAAAGGCATATATTAGCCCAGCCACGTTGTGCGGTATTCACCTGCCCTTTATTAGTTCCCTAGACCCGTGTATTAGCAGCTAGCACCCTTGGCCCCTATCTAGTAGTGCTGTCGGTGTGATCCCCGGTGTGAACTTTCTGTTACCCATCCACTCATCAAGGTTCCTCTTGAAGAGTGATAGTGAGGGACTCTGTCTTATGTAGATCGGGACCCTGTTCCATAGTAAGGGAAGTCTCTGCGAAGGGAATCTATCCCTCCAGCATGAAGAAAAACCTCCAGTTAGAAAAAAAATGATTCTTGAAAAATCTGTGGAGGTGTGTTTACTATTTTTTTTTATCAAACATTGATGGCTGATCTACTTTTTATTAGAATAAAAGTCGAAGTCTAATAAAAATCTACAAACACTAAAGATATCGTAGAAATACCAGCTAGAAAAGTACTTCAGCATGTATATGCATTAATCTCTTATGTGCAAGCATGTCTTCAGAGGTTCAAAAATTATTCTTTTAGACATGACATACTTTATCAATAGTTAGAATATATTTTTTGAGGGCTGACGGATTACATGCAAACAGAAGACCAAAAGATAATACATATATAGCAGAAAATCAGAACACTAATATCAGGGAATAGTAGAACTTTGCTGAGGATTGGAATAGATAAAGATTCAGTTCACAAAAGTTAAGACCTGTTGTTCTGTGCCAATGGAAACTATAAGGAAGTCCCCTATATTGTGGGAGGCTGTTTCATCTCCAAGACTAATCCAATGAATAAAATGACTTCATCTTTAGAGCAACAGCTGTTTTAAACTTGTAGATATACTATTAGAATGACAGGAAGATTTCCATATAAAGAAGAGAATTTTGAAGCTTTACTCCTTAAAGTATAGTGGCAGTTATAAAGCACTATAATAACATATGCTGTAAAAGGTAGTTTTGATGGCTTTTTCTTTTGCTTCACTAAGCAGATCACATGAAATCAGAACACCTGGAAGTGTACCAAAAATAATGTGCGTCAGTTTTCTATATTGTGTTTTGCTGAAAGGTCTGATGAAACTAATACGGTTACATCATGTAAAAATAAACACAATGAACAAATAACAGTGGTATATATTTTAATTTGCACTAATCAAAATGATTTGTTGTAAGTCAAGAGTATGAAAGAGAAACACTTTTAAACAAATGATGGACTATTGGTACTAAAGACATTTCGTCACTCCAGTTATTAATCTACTACTTTAAATGAGTAGCCACAGCATTTTTGAGGTTCAGTGCTTGCTCTGTCAAATGCTACATATCTGCAACCATGACATTTTCTTAACAATGTGGTTATCTGAACTATTTCACAAAGCTCAATAACAAATACAGTCCTGACCAAATGGAATTTTAGTACACACAAGGCAAAACACAAAAATACTGAACTTTGTGCATGACAGTTAGTCAATGTCATTGCTGAAAAAAACAGTGCAAACACAAGCATTGCTATGAATAAAGTACAATAAAATATTATACTAGATGTTTAAGTCACAGCAACTTATACAGCACTGCAGATAAGTGCAATGGTAAAGCTACAAGCAAGCAAAATGCTCCAACTAAATCCAAAAAACTGAGCCATGGTGTACAAAGAAATAGTATTGATGACAATATATAACACTGAATGCTGAATACAATGAAATCACAGCACACAATTGTTCTAGTCACTTTTAACACATCAAGTATCTCTATAAGTTAGGAAGTCTTTCTGAGTCTCTTATTTTTTTTTAATTTCCATGAAGATAGTGCATTTTAAAAGAGTTAAATTAAAGTTTTAAACATGTTTCTTCCCTTTTTGACTATGGTTTACTGATTAAAATATAATGCAAGCACAAATTTAAAGAAAGCAGATAACTGTCTTCTATTGTACTGTAAAAGTATACCTAATATGCAGTTATAACTTTTACAATCTCTTGTGATACTAATAATTGTAAAGTCCATTAAAGTATACAACAAATCTTCCAGATTTGTTGACTAGAGTTGCAAAAGCAAAATCTATGAAATAAGTGCACAATTCTCACACAATCAGGAGAGTATATCTTTTACACTGATGTATAGTTGTAGGAGGTTAGATATGAGTTATTCAACAGCATGAACTCTGATGAATGAACTCAGGGCATGATAGATGTTTATAAGCACCGTGCCAGATCAAAGGTCCATCAACATGAATATTTATCTCACAAAATCACACAAAACAATAATGAGAGATGTGTAGATATGAATAATAAAATATGTTTAAAACTGAACTGTAAAGAAAACATAAGCAGAGTTTCCATTTGGAATTAAAACATCAAGAGGAGACAAGTTTGTATTTAACAAAATCATATCTGAACAGACCTGTGTGCTAGGGAACTGCAGTAACCAGATAGATATAGAACCGTGAACTCTGTCAGGATTCCATCATTCTCTTAAAACAGCAATAGAAATCAGAACACCATTGTCCAACAGATGATGCAAAGGCCTTTGGTCATAGGAAAAAGATGCTCAGTTTAACACTGTGTTAATAACTCTCAGATTATGATTGTCTGCTGATTGAAACAGAAATTCATTAAACTGGACCAATTTTTTAAAATAAACTATTTGAATAAAAGGTCAAAAATGTCAAAAATAGTGGGAAAGTTAGTGAAGCATTCAAGGGTGAATTAATGATATACTGCTGTAATCCATGACAGGAACCTGCCTGGTAAAGGACTAAAGTCACAAAATAAAGAAGAATTTCACCACTCTGGAAACTGTTAAGTAACCTGAAGTTCAGAAGCTTAGGCCCAGCTTTTTTCTTTGGGATCAGAATGATTTTCAAGAGTTGTGGTATTATTTTCTAACAAGAATTTTCAACTGATTTGTTTATTAACTTAAAAAAAGACTTAATATATGGATGAAATTAAGTTATTGGAAGACATAAAAGTCTTGCAAAATATTTGTTTTAATTATTGAAAATCCTCAACAAAGATCCTCATTTTAATGTATTCCCGTTGTCTTGATTGATCATACCTTACTGATATCTGAATCAAGATTAGTGTCAGTAAAATAAGAATTACTTGATTAATGCTAAGGTGGGATTTATTTGGACCTTTAAATTGCTAAATGGATGAAAGGTAAACTTTCTAAGTTGAATTTATAACGCGATGCTTGCTGTCATAGTTATTAATTTCTAATATATATGGAATTGCTAAATTAGGATTCTGAAAATACAATCAAATATCATCAGTGAAAGATGTAACATTGATAATGGAGTTCCATATTCCCTTACATTTTTGCATTTTTTTAAATATTTTTGTGAACAATGCTTGCAATGACAGAATAAACAAATAATGTGATGAAAAACATGGTTGTCTTGTGCTTGTTAAAATTCTGTCTCATTCTTAAAGTTGTCTTTTTGCAGAAAGACATGTGGAAGCTGAGTCACACAGAACATTGCTTGAGTGACTGAATGTATTGCACAGAATATACAGATTTTCTTAGCATAGCAAGAACAAGATACATAGACATGGTTTAAGGCTTTACTGGCATCTAGACAAAAAAGAAAAGAAAAGAAAGAAAAAATGCTTGGTCACTCCTATTTGTATTATGATAAAGAATTAATTCTAACATAATGTTTATTGTCTTATATTTGTCTGCTTTTCTTAACTTCTGATTAGAATCTAGAAATGAATTGGTTTGCTGTTGTATAAACCTTCTAGCTAGAATGGCTGCCTAAAATGTTATATCAAGACTGATAAGAGAAATGGAGCAACAGTTTTTAATAATCAAAGGTCTAAACTGGGTATTAAGTTAAATCATTAGCAGAGCGGAGTTCCGCTGTGGCGACCCCTAACGGGGAAAAGCCGAAAGACCCAACAACAGTTTTGAAATTTTTTAAATATTTGTCCGCTATACCATAAGACCTGATATAAACTGCGGTGGTGGTGCTGCGGTAGTGTTGTTGCCTCACAGTACAACGTCCTGTTCGATTCTCAGCTAGAGCTTCTTCTGTGTGGAGACATGCGTGAATGGGTGTACCTTCATTGAAGGTTGTGTGTCAGAACTTGCAACTCGGCACATAAAAATCTACTGCCAATCATTAGCAGACCAGAGTTCCACTGTGGCAACCCCTAACTGGGAAAAGCCGAAAGACACAACAACAACTACCATAAGACCTGATATAAAAATAAGCATTAAATCTGTCTGGTCCCCAGAGACCTGCTATGTTTATGAATAACGACTGCCTCAATTATGTCTTGCATTGGAGTAAATTGTTGTGGAAAGTTGTAATGGTCCACAGGTCTATACAAAAGTTATTAGAGGCATATATTTCAGCTTAAGTATTATAAAGGAGTGAAAACATACCTTGAGGGTGAGTATAGAGTGTTCTATTATTGTTAAATGAGTTAATATTATTTGAACTGCCATTCCATTTAGGTCGACTTGCAAATATCCTGAATGACATACCAACTCATTTTGTAAACGTAACTCTAGTTTGTGTTTCAAATAGGCTTTTATTAGATGCATGTATAGCTTTTATTTTGAGGTGCACTTCAATTAAAGAATCATATTTATAATGATCAAGGGTGTTTCTTAAGGTACTGTCTAGCAAATTATTTTTGTTTTTAAATACAATATTCTCATGTATTTACTTTTTAAATATTTTGCTTTACTAATGAGTATACCAGTCAACACTTATTTGTATGCTGTACATCTAATATCAGAGGGAAGTATTATTCTAACCACTGGAGAAATGTGCTTGAATTGGAGATATTATATGTCCGATCACCGCTTATCCACTGACAAGATTAGGATTTAACGTGCAGTTAAAAAAGACTGAATTCTGGGGATAATCATTATTTTGAGATGAATCAAGGAATGATGAGAAACTTCACAAGGCTCTTAGGTGTAGCGTAACTCATATTTGCAAAGAGAATTTGGCAATGAGGAAAAATACCACTGACCAGGACAAAGGAGAAACCAAAAAAAAGTAAAGACCTTCATTTTAGGGTAGTGTCTAGTAGGGATCAAAAATACCACAGGCATTATATAAAGTCATGTAGTAATAAGGTACTGGTTGTTTTGATGCAGAGTAGGGCACTCTATTTAAGAGTTGACCAAGAGTCAAATTCCAATCCTCCTAGAATTATATCAAGTTTGTATTACACAGAGATATTATGGAAAGGATCCTTGAAAATAGTTGCATTTCTCAGACCAAGACAGACAGAGACTAAAATTAGGGGAGAGATAACACATTTTTATACACTCTGCAATGAAAAATCTACCATCCATATCTTCTCTTGGCTGCACCACCTGGAAGATTAATTATTTTTTATCTATATTGCCGCCTCTGAAATAATGGTAAAGTACAGAGTCGATTATTGAAACTAACTGGGACCTTGGGTAGTTCGGATAATAAAAGTGTTTGGATAATCAAACATGCATTGAACCAGATAAAAAACTTCTAAAATCTTGTTTTTCTGCATGCAGGGAATACACTTTTCAACCATTCTGTGATTCCAGTGGACAATAAAGAATATTTTTCATACATGATAGGGCTACAAGCTCACAAAATATGCACAATCAAATATGTATAATGTTTACATATTCGGACTTTATGATTTTTCTTACCCAAAAACTTGGGAAGGCTGCTTTCAGATAATTGATGTTTCAGATAATCGATGTTCACATAATCAACTCTATACTGTAGATTAAAATGAAGCAAATATGTATGAAACCCACTATCTCCTTAAAGAGTTACAGTGTGACTTTTACATGCAAATCTCTTTTATGAGAAATATGTTAGCATTCATCTTATATAAAAGATGTCAATAAAATTTTCTTTTACTATATCCCTGCAGACTATGCACATTCCAAGATGACATGGCAAATTCAGACATTATCTTTTGGCAAACCATAAATAACAAAGGTGATACTGTACAGGGTTTTCATAAATGAACAACCTCCTAACATCCTGACTTAATCAGCTGGAAGTAACAATAAGTGATATGATAATCTAACCATGCTTGTATGTACAACTGCTTTACCCTCACCACAATATCTTAATTTTCTAAAGCCAGTAGGTCAGAGAAAAGAGTCCACCAAAACTGCTACCATCACACCCATATGACTTAAGTCTAAAATTACTATATAAAGCTAGGTGACAACTGAAATCCTAACCAAAAATTCAAAGTGAACTCTCCACCCTAACACAAAAATGTACCAGGCTGCGCTACATATTGTGTCACTCATTTCATTATAAAGAATTGTCTGTATGAACCTGATCCAGACTGATCTGAAATATAACATAAAATCACAGAACAAACATGATATTTTAGCTACCATGTTACAGCAGACTAATCCTTTAGATGTGGAAATATGGCACACATATCCATAGGTTAAGCACAGGCCTTTAGAAGCAATAAAACTGTATATTACTAAAGCAAGAAGTTTATACAGCCTAAATTGCAGCAATATCTCAGCAATCATCAATATCTGTCAATAAAGTTTATGGAATGAAATAAGATAGGTACCCTATAGCATACTACTAAATAGTTACACTAGGTAAGAACAGGTGTTAACAAATACACTTCAGGTTTATAATGCACTAATATTTATTGGAGTTGATCTTTAAGTACATATTTCCATAATTCACCTGTAGACCTTGTATACAGAGAGTCTGTACCTTTGAAAGTCTAAACATACAAGTTAAGTAAATGTATGCAGTCAAGATCCTTCAAATACCATTTTGAAACAGCAACTTGTGACCTCGACTAGTGCCAGTAACAAGGGAATAATCATTGGCTAGATCTGCCACCTATAGACATGCCAAAAGGCCCCCAGTTTATGAAGACAAACACTAATTAACAACATGTAATTTGCCATCATTTTAATTGAGACCCAACATTCAAAGGACGAAAAGCATCCCCCTATTGAAAATGTTGACACTTGAACTGCTGAGTGCTGAAAAGCAGAAAAAAAATGAAAACACAGGAGAACAGCAAATCTCAAAAATCACTCTTCCCTTTAAAACTTTTTTTTTTGCAGGTGGGGCAAGCCCTCATTGCACCCCCCCCCAACTTGTATATACTAACTCCAAGATTGCCATACCTCAGAAAAAAGGGAATATTCCATGAAATGGCTTCTTGGACTTGGTGTATACAAGTCCGATCTTTCAGCCATTCAGGCTCCATTTTTCAAGTCTTGCTCTAGTGGGTCCCAACATTTTAAATGGTTACTACAAAACTCAACTAATCTAGTAAATGAGTATCTTAGCTTAGAGTATGGGTTAAGTTCAGAATGTACGCATTACGTCTATCATACAGGAAGAAACCATCTGTCAATTCCACAACACATCCACAGAACTTTAATAGCTTCCATATAGATGTTGAACATTCAAACATCCAGTTCCAGCAAGAGTTTTGTCTAAGATGTGAAATAATTTGGGTATAACATGGATAACATGACTTATTTATTACCTGAAAACTGAAACGTGAAATTGATGTAGCATATAAATCTTTAGAGGCGTCCATATTGCACACTCAAAAGTAAACTTGCACCAGTACTTTTGCACCCATCTATTTATTCAGTTTTTCCGGGAGAAGTCTGACACTGCTCCTCACTGCAGCCATCGTCGGTTTTATAAAATTACTCTGCGGATAAAAAATGATTGGCACTAATGCCCAATAGAGCAAAATAATCTAATTTCATGCAAAAAATATAATTTAGCAATCTTTCTAAATTCTAAAAAGCTTAGGCATGTCCAAAGGAGACAAGCACCAATGGACTCTGAAAAACAGAAAAAAGATAAGACTGATGGTTATTCAGTTGTTAGATGGCATGACACTGGCTCCAAATATCTATAAGGCATTCTGCTTCTATACATTTAAACAATATAAGGGGCAGGACTCTCACTAAGTAAAGTCACACATGAACAGGACATTTTAGCTGGGGGCCCATTATTAAGGTTACACTTGTTCAACATGAATAGAGGATCACCTGAAAACATTTTTAATTCCCATTTACGTGTCATTTGAAAAAAACATAACCCAATAAGTCTTGCAAAGGCAGCAGGCCATGCAAATAACAAAATAACTTAACATTTGAATAACTCACTTAATTTTAACATCAATTGCAGCATTTCAAAACATTTTTGTATAAATGTGTGAAAGGTACATTTTGTTATTAGCTTTACAGTCTAAACTATTCAAGAAAAGGTTACACGAGATAGGTATGACATTCTAACCCTGACTGCTGTGACAGAGTGAATATTAGTGAACATTTTGGCCAAATTACACTATTTAATTCTCTGCTGTTGAGGTAAGAGAAGAATAGAGCTCATAATAAAAAAGAGTGAAAGGTCTTAAGTACGTCCCTTAGTAACTTCTATGGTTGATGCCCTGATGTAGATTTTCCATTGCGCTGAGCCTAACCAAACTGAATTTGTTTTGATAAGCAATGTTACAGACTACATTTGGAGATAAGGACACATAGCTCCACATTGGTTTTAACGTATAAAAGTTCTTCTTTTATATAAGACATCTCATATTTATATTGGAAAGGTACAATGAGGAATTGTACTCAAATAATCTGTATATTAGTAGCGATTTCATCTTTTCTTCAAAATCATAACTGATACAGACAAAACAGTTGCTTTTACTTTGTAAATGTATAAATGAATGAAATACAACACTGTGTGTTCCTTTAAACTTCTGCAGATGATAAATGCAAAAGACATTTGTCCTATCTTGCTACATTTCTTTATGACTGTTCTTTCTAAACATGCAAAATGCAGTACAGGTTATTTCAAAATCAGATTCATAAGTTGTACACTATTTTAGAAGGCATGCATTAGGGGTTTTGTTGGTTTTGAGCCAGTCACTAAAACATTGTTATTGCTGATTAGCTTCTTCACATGAAAGTAGAAGATATACTCATCTATCTATCTATCTATCTATCTATCTATCTATCTATCTATCTATCTATCTATCTATCTATCTGTGTATCTATATATCTATCTGTCATTATTGTTCTCACTTTTCTTATCACTTCCCAAACTGTATGCTTGCCTAAAATTTGATTTCATTATCCAAAAATATTGATGTGCTGTTTACATCAGTCTAACAAACTGAAATGGATATGTATTCTCTTAGCATATAATAAAATGCAAAAAATCTAATACATTTTAATGGAAAACAATTTGCAAATAACATAATGGCAAATATACCAAAACATAGTTATTTTTAAGAAGTACAACACAAACACGTAATGCGGTGGTGCAGCGGTAGCGTTGTTGCCTCACAGCAAGAGGTTCTCCTGTTCGATTCTCGGCTGGAGTACTGGGAGTGCCTTCTGTGTGGAGTCTGCATGTCCTCCCTGTGGTCGAGTGGTGTTCTGAAAGACATGCTTGAATGGGCATGCCTTTGTTGAAGGTTGGGCATCGAGCTGGCAACTCAGCACCGTAAAAACCTACTGCCAATCGTTAGCGTACCGGAGTCCTAACCGGGAAAAGCCGAAAGACAAACACAAACACGCAATAAATTCACACATAAGTAAACAAAACCCCAAAAACTAATACAAACTAAAATAAATTATTTATTTATTTATTTTATTTGACGTTTGCTGACTGGGATAATCCAACTGAGATAGAGCCCTTTTTCAGCAGAGGACTGGGGAGAAAAACTCCACAGAAGTACAAATAGAGGTTACAAAAAATAGTATTAATGAGAATGGTTTACTATTGGCATTTCGAATCCACTTCAGTCGAACATTTAGAATGTCAATCTGAAATATGGAATTCATAATGCCAAAAAGTAAACCAAAGCAAAAATCAGAACATCGACAACCCATCATCCTCCCTGATGTCTTGAGTGACCACAAACCCATATGCCCTTCTGGAAGCATAAATCATGCTTATTCATAGTAGCAAAAACAACTGGAACAAAATCTCGATAGACATATTCCAGACAAAAATGTCAACAATCAAATGAATCAAATAAATCATATTCAGTCAGTCTACAACTTAAGATGAAACTGAATATCCCTTCAATAATACTGTATTGTTCTTTCTTGACAAATACATTTGTACAAGAACAACTGGAATAAAACGTGTGCCATGTAAATGGATTGCTACAACTTTCTGAAAACTTGTGAACTATAGACATAAAGCCTGGAAAGATCACAGATCAAAAGACAATGTTCAGTCAGATATTGATTTTAAATATTTAAAAACAAATGACAAAAAGGGCGGTGACGGTGATGCAGTGGTTAGCGTTGCTGCAAGAGGTTCTCAGGTTCGATTCTTGGCTGGGGTGCCTTCTATGCGGAGTCGGCATGTCCTCCCTGTAGTCACGTGGGTTTCCTCCAGGTGCTCTGGTTTCCTCCCACATCCCAAAGACATGCTGTAGGTGTATTGGACACTCTAAATTGGCCCTAGGTGTGAGTGCGTGCATGTGTGTACCTTCTGTGGAAGGTTGGGTGCTGGGCTGGCAACTCGACACTGTAAAACTCCACTGCCAATCATGAGTGAACAGGTGATCCGCTGTGGCAACCCCTAACTGAGAAAAGCCAAAAGAAGAAGAAGAAAAACAAATGATAAAAACAAGTCAGTTAGTTATAAGAAGAAGCCTATAGGATGGAATCATTTCCATAATAAGTAAAGAATCTAAATGAATTATTTATTTAATGGAAGTATCAAACACAAAACTGAAAATTACAAACTGATCTCCACCCCAGTTCACCATCAAATGGCAGCCTATCTAATCAAAAAATAAACTCACAATAACATAACATGGTTTCCACCCTGGACACAGTACCCAGACTGCTTCAAAGTGGCAAAGACCTAACAACAGCCACCCTTTTCTTAAACCCCAAAAGCCTTTGATGTTGCAAACCACACTATTCTTTCCCAAACATTCCAAAACACAAGTTGCAGTACACATTTTTAACAATGGCTCATTTGCTACTTATGAATAAAAATCAGACAGTAGCCTGGGAAACCTACCATTCATACAATTTAATCTCAAACAGTGGTACATCACACGGCTCCATTCTCAGTCCACTGATGTCCACCATTTTCACAAACAATACACATAGCCTCACCGAGGGTATAAATCTATGAGAATACGCTAATTACTCAGCTATTATATGTACTGCCAAAGACATATATACACTTATATACACAATTACAGTATTCTGTACATACACTATTTATTTAACACACAATGAAGGCATTCCATACATACTCTAGTTAGCTAATTAAGTAATTCCAAACAAATACTTCAATGAGAAAAAAATAAATACATGATTTTCTGTGAAAAATGTAAGACTTATCACTTAATGCACATATGTTGAAACAGTTGATCAGTATAAATGCCTAGTTATTAACACAGATAAACTATTTTTTAGCATCCATGCTGATATCACTGTAAAGGTCCTGAACTACAAATCTGTCGACCTCCACAGAATTAAAACAACTTTATCCATACCATAAAGCCCTCTCTCACAAATACATAAATAGGATTTATTCACTGTGATCCCCCACGAGGAGGGCATTATGATGTTTTATGACTTCCTATGTCGACACACTAGCATTTGTCACTCAAGAATCTTGAAGTACAGGACCATAATGGACCTCATTCTCAAAAATAATTATGTTCTTTTTGAAGGTCAATTATCCAAGCAAAATTCAGGTGTGGCCATGGGGGCAGCATGCACCCCCTTATTCGCTAATGTTGTCCTTGCTCAGTGGGAAAAGTCCTTGGTATTCAGATCTGGACATTTTAGACACTGTAAGTTCTACGGCCATTACCTTGATGACATACTTATTTTCTGGGAGGGCACGTATGATGAATTACAGGAATTCTTTGAGTTTTTAAATTCCAGTACAAGTTTCTTGCAATTCACAATGGAAACCAATGAAGAGAGGCTACATTTCCTTGATATCACCATAGCTAAAGACAGGGAGAAGCACACATTTACATCCTCCTTATATCAGAAGCCAACATACTCTAACTCCATTTTGCACTATAATAGTGGGCACCCCTTACACCAAAAGAGATCTCTGGTGAAGGGGCAGGGAGTTAGGTTGGCTAGGATGATTAGTGACTACCAGACATTTTTGAATGAAGTGAACATATTACAAGATATGTTAATAAAACAAGGGTAACCGAAACAGTTCATGGAACCTATACTGAATGAGGTGATAAACAAGAGGCTGGAAGGGTACTTTTTCCCATTGTTAGGAAAAACAGCCCAGGTAGAAAGGAGAGGGACAGAAGATGGTCCTGGTTTTAGAAGTGAAATGCCATTTGAGGCTGCATTGGTACTATCATTTAATCCACTTTATGGGAGAATAAAATACATAATCAACCAGAACTGGGTATTGTTTGATTGTGACCTGCACTATAAAAGTAAGTTGGGTGACAAACCATTGATTATGTATAAAAGGGACAAGTCAATTAAGAATTTAATAGAAACAAGTTCCTCAGGCGAGATGAAAGGTTGTATGAGGAAATGTGGCCGGTGCACACAATGCCCTTATATTATAGAAAATGAAGTAATCAATATTTTAGGGTATGGAAGGGTATTCCTTAAACAAAGGATAAATTGTACTAGTAAATGTGTGATATATGTGACTATCTGCCAGGAGTGTCAATTTACATAGGGAAAACAATTAATAGCCTTAATAAACGAATCTATCAACATAGGTACGACATCAAAAAGAAAAACATCAAAAATCCACTGTGGAAACACATGATGGAGTTCCCTGAACACTAGTTTAAATTTAGTGTCCTAGAACAAGTGTGTAATAAGGGGAGAGGGGCCCGATGGATTTACTCCTTGAATACAGGGAGCTTATGTAGCAACTTAGGTGCAATGCCACTTACCCCCCAGGGCTTAATGAAATGGTGTCTTTTTCTAGCTATTTAAAATTAAAAGCAGATTTTCATATATGAGGTCAATGCATGACAGTTTCACAGTAGAAGTTTATGCACTATGTCTGTTTGCACATTATTTCCACTGCCCAATGCTTTTTAAACAATTCTAGGTCAGTTGTACATTTACTAACTTCTATTTTATAAAATTAGAATTTTGTATGTTTTAAAGAAGACATTGTTTTTTTTCTCAAAAAAAATGTTTTATTAATTATATGAATAGCAAGACAATTAAAAGATTATACATAACAAGAAGGCATAAATGAACATATAACAATTTATCTAGTGATAACAACCTTCATGAGATTTTGATAAGTTATTTAGAAATAAAACATACACCATATGTACACTATATACAAGTTAGGCAACCTGAGAGAAAAAAAAAATATTTAACATTAACTATTTAATATGTTTAGAACCTTTTCTAACACAACCTTTCTAATAGATTTTTTTTTTGGACTTCCACCTAAGTATCTTTGAGCATCAATAAATTTAAAAGCCATTTTCTGGAAAGTAACCCATTTTAATTTAGAACGATCAATCCAATTTTGTATTATATAAAGTTTTAGTAATGAGCAAATAAAAATGATAACATGAATATCAACTTTTGAAAGATGAATCAATGGAATATGTAGAATAGCGAATTCCCACGTCAACGTGGATTTTTGATATCCCATTTTCTGCAGTCTGACTTTCAAAGATGTCCACAATCTGTGAGAAAAATGACAATACCATAGAATATGAAGGAGGTCTGCTTGGGGATGAGAACAGCATGAACACGAAGGGGACTTATTTGGGTTAAATTTGTTTAATTTGATTGGGGTAAAGTAGGCATCATTATTAATCATTAATTGTGTGTATGCTAATTCTTTAAAAGGGATAAATTCCTTAGTGTGTCTAATAGCCAGGATTTTCTGAGATTCTGACAATTGGGAATTATAATTCAACCAAACATTAGATAAAAGACAGTTGTGGTCCATCATTAAAGAATTAATTAATTTATATGAGTTTGAGAGCATTTTATCAGATGATGAAAGTATTTTGATAATCGTGTTAAGGTTTTTCAATTGTGAGTCTATGGGGACCAGAGATACAAATTTGTTTTTAATTATTGCTCTTAGTTGTGTAAGAATTGGTGAGTAATTCCAGTTTACTTTCAATAACTTACGCCAGTCAGATAAAGGCAAGTCAAGATATTTCAAAACATCTCCTACTTTTAGATTTTTAATTAAAGGATAGTTTGTTAAGTTCAAAAGTTTATTGTCCAATAATATATTTGGGTTTAGATGAATTGGCTGAACATGGTGCGAGATCTTTTCTAGTTTACACATTTTGAGTAAGGTTTGGAAATCTCTAATCTTTTGTTTAAATACTGTAGATATATTTTTAATAAATAAACTATCCAGAGAGATAAAGGGAATAGCTTCATGATTTAAATTATTAGAAATGACATAATTATACCATAATTTTATCCATAAAGAGTGATTTGGATAAGAAGTGTTATTGAATTTAGAGATAGTAAGAAGTTTATTGGATGAGACAATCAAATAATAGAGATGCAGATTAGGTAAACCCAAACCTCCCTTGTCCTTCGAAAATGCCAATCTAGAATAGGAAATTCTAACAGATTTAGGGAACCATATGAATTTTGCCAAAGCTTTATTTACAGACTCAAAAAAATTTTTTGAAATTATCTGATCAGATGATGAGAATTGGTAAAGAAATTTAGGCAGAGTATTCATTTTAATAATGGCCACCCTTGAAAGAAATGAAAGGTTTAGATGCTTCCATCTGTCCATATCAGACAATATAGAGTTCCATAATTTATTAATATTATTTTGAAAGGAAGATTTATTATTGTGTTCTAAATTGATTCCTAAATATTTTATATTATAAGTAAACTGAAAATGTTCGTCTGGAAACAAAAAAGATTTGTGTGCTAAATGATTTAAGGGAAAAATATGAGTTTTTGTAGAATTTAAAAGATAGTTGGAAACCAAAGAAAAATAATCAATAGAATTCATTATTTTTCTGTAATCAGATAATGGAGTTTGAAAGTAGATTACTAAATCATCCACAAAAGCAGAGAAATGAATATTAGTATTAAGAATTCTAGGGATGTTATGAAAAGTATTTTGAGTAATAAACAATAGCAAAGGTTCTAAGTAAATGTTGAAAAGAAAAGGGGACAATGGACAACCCTGTCTTGTTCCTTTAGTGATCTTTATCGGAGCAGAAAATTGACCATTAATGTATAGTCTAGTAAACATATTCTTGTATAAAACTTTTAAAAAATTTATAAAGAATAAGGGAATATTAAAACATAACATAGTTTGAAATAGAAAGTTCCAACATACTCTGTCAAAGGCATTTGATGCATCTATAATCAAAGCATATATAGGGTTTGGATTTTTTTTTAATGAGATGAAGTATAGTCTCTAAAGATAGAGTATTATCCCAAGCATGTCTCTGAGACATAAAACCTGATTGATCTGACGAGATAATTGAGGGTAAAATCCATTTCAATCTGTTAGCCAGAATAGATGACAGAATCTTAATATCCACGTTATTTAAAGAAATGGGTCTATAATTTACTGGGTCAGATTTATCTTTATTATTTTTTAGAATTAGAATGGTTTTGGATGTGTTCCAATGAATATCTGAGATGTCATTAACTCTTATATGATTGTAAACTTTAAATTGAAAGGGAAGAACTACCAATTTGAAAGTTTTGAAAAATTCTGGAGTAAAACCATCAGGTCCCGGAGATTTACCCAATTTAAGATTATCTATTGAATCCGAGATTTCTTGTACCGATATAGGGGTAGAAAGTAGTTTTTGCTGATTATCATTAAGTTTAGGGAACTGCAAAGAGTCTAAAAAGAGTTTTGAGTGATTATCTTTAACAGAATTAGAAGAACCTGAATATAACTCAGTGTAAAGAGAGGTGAAAAGTTGAATAATCTCTTCATCAGTATTATATAATCTGTTATTATAAGATAAAGATGTAATATTTGGATTTCTGAAGTTAACTTTAATAATTCTCGCTAACAATTTAGATGGAACCTGGGCCCACTCTGAATATGAAGCAAGTAGCTTTTGTTCAGCTAAGGAGAGGTTATTTTGGTGAAGCAGAATTAAATCTTTCTGACAATCAAAAATTTGTTTTTCTAAAGTAGCATCATAGTTCAGACTAAGATGATTTTCCAATGAAGAAATTCTTGATTTTAAGAATTCCTCTTTCTTAAAGTATTGTTTTTGAAAAAGCAGCTTTACTAATAAATAAACCTCTTAATCTTGCTTTACATGCAGCCCATTGTATGTCATAAGGAATGTCTGATGATTCAAGACTATTCACCATTTCATTTAGGATTTCTGAAGCTTGTTTGCAAATATCTTCATTTGACAATAAGTTATTATTTAAGGTCCACTTATTAAACATAGTTTTATTTTTGATATTGGGTTTTATGTTCAATTTTAGTGAAATTCTTGAGTGATCCGAAAAGAATCTGGGTTCTGTAGTAA
Organism: Protopterus annectens; assembly: GCF_019279795.1. Lineage (NCBI taxonomy): Eukaryota > Metazoa > Chordata > Ceratodontiformes > Protopteridae > Protopterus > Protopterus annectens. Next base: position 18,350,795 of record NC_056742.1, on the reverse strand, counting down.
AGTCCACAATATATTTTGAAATATAATCTGAAATTAGAAAGAAGTCTAATCTGGACCACGAATGATAGCACTTAGAATAATAAGTATATATATCATTCTTGTTTATATTTTAACAGTGCGGAGGGATCTATTAAATTATATTCTGTCATCAAATCATTTATAGCCAGAGTAGATTGAAGATTATAGGTGACAGTGGAGCGGAACGATCAATTACAGGGTTTATAACTGCATTCCAGTCACCACCCACTATAATATGATGATCCTTATAGGATGCAAGAATATTGTAAATTTTAAAATGAACAAATGTTGTGAATTACATGGGCCATATAGATTTAAAATTAATAAGGGTTTGTCCAAACCAGCAATAGAAGCGGTAAATAAGCACCACCTCCCTCATCATCAAATTTCTCATCAATAATATTCCCAATGAATTTTTGTTTAATGATTATAGCTACACCTCTGGAGTTAGATGAGTCACCTGAAGCTATAATCTTTTGATCCATTTTTTAACTCTTTATTCCAATCAATACGTGAAATATGGGTCTCTTGAATAAAACAAATGTTAGCCTGTGATTTAAAGATCATATGAAATAATAGTGACTTTTTGCTTTATCTTGAATGCCTCTAACATTCCAAGAATCTAAAATTATGTCAACAGGCATATTCTACAAGTATAATCATTATTGATGTTATAAAAGTGAACTCAAGGTGGACATCCAACACAACATTAAAAAGAAGAAGAAAAAAATAAAAGAAAAACAGTCTTTAAGTATTCAAGCAAGTCATCAAATAACATTTGTTGAAAAAAAGAAAAAGTTTTTTAAGAACCATGAAATGTATAATAATAACCTTTATCCTCACCCTAGTGCCTACCCAGCAATCCCCGTGTGATAAAGGAAGAGCAGAAGAACATGAAAAAGACATTGTAATTATAGATAATAATAACCTCAAGTTAGAATACAAATTACTCAAAGGAAGCCTAACATAACATAAAGTCCGAGTAATACTACTAAAAATATATACAAAATTAACTAATTTCAAGACGTCCAACATGCTTAATCCCTACTTCTAATACTAATCTAAAGCTCCTATCCTTAAATTGAAATTTATAGTGATTAAATGTATTTCCTCAAGTATTTCAAGAGAAAGAGAAACAAGTAAATAATAAATAAATCACACTCTGCTTAACTAGAATACTCTATCATAAGAAGTAATACAATTAAAACTGAAAGATATGTAAGATAACATATATAAGTATAACAAAACCAACTGGTAACATTATAATATAAGTAAATAAGCATAGCATTACTGAACTAAAGATAATAGTCATGCACTATCTACTGAACCTTCTTTAGTACTTTAGTGATAATTTCATTAATCAACATGACCATTAGTATGATAAAAGCACTAATACCTGTAGAATGAGTATTTAGTTATAGTTCAAATAAAGCAAAAACAACTACCAAGCAACCATATCTCAAAATGAAAAACAATTCAGTCTGGAGATGCATCTATTAACTAGATAATAATAGTACAGGAACTATTCAAAATGAAATATTATAAGCTGTAAGGTTTTAACACTAGTTAATATACATGAATAAAGTATAATTATATTATTAAATAGTAACTTAAACAGCATCATATATATTGGACTGAATGTACAACAATGTGCATACATATAATTTTAAATCTACTTTTGAATATTTTACTAATGACTCTGTTAGGTTATGTAGCCATACTATTCTTCTAAGCCATAGATGTAACATAGCAAAACAGCATGAAAAGACAAGGCTTTTAAAGTAAACATTTTGAACATCTAATTAAAACAGAAACAAGCAAGCTAAATGCAGTAAATCTAAGGGCTTAAATATATACATGTAGATTCAGCTAATCATATTAAAGATAGTTATTTCAAACCTTTCAAATAAGTAAAGGCTTTCTTAAACATAAACTACTAATCATAAATATCACATCCAGCCTCTGAGAAGAGAGAGAGCAGAGAATAGAAAGAACATGAAACTTTCATATGAACAGGTATACTTTGTAACATTTGTCAAATTAAACACTTCAGTATAATATAAAATATTGTATGAAAAAATATTCTGAATGGGAAAATATGTTAATTTCTTTACACATCCTTTAGAATTTTAATATATAAAACTAACCTGTTCATTTGTTTCCAGAAACATTTTCACTCTGCTTTATGAAAGTAGCAGCTTGCTTTGAAGTCATGCAGACACACTAAAAGTCACTGAATATATTATGTGACATGAATCTGTTTAAATTTAAAAATCAACCTTCATTTATGAAGAGAAAACACTTTAAATAATAGCCAGATCTATTAAAAAGTTAGCGCTATTGAATACTTGTTGAAAACAAGCAGACTTGTGTATTTGAAACTGTCCTTCTTTCCTCACAAATGATGACATCACCATCCATCTCAGAGAGACTGTAGTGTGCATGTTCATGCAGAGCATCAGCTGGAACTCTGAGGGAAGATTTTCTTGCTAGAATGTTGAGATGGAATGTTTTTCCCTCCAAAAATCATTTAGCTTACACAGAAGGCTGTAACTCAAAAGCTTGTAGTAAAATTAACATATTATCTATTTACACAGCAAGCATATGTGAGAGAAAGAGAAAAAGTAAATACAGCAATTTAAATGCTTCTATTAATCCACACAAATCTAACAAGCATATATCCTGTCACTGCACACTGTCACACCAAATCTATCATGTGTAAATTACATGACAAGTTCTTAAGCTAATATAATTATGTCACACCAGAATTACAAATCATGTAACACAAATACTGTCAGAGTAAAGAAATGAAAAAATCAAACCTTATTGTAGTTCTTTAACAGTAGAATATTAAGATACATTGTCAGGAAGCTTTTTAAATGTTTTAAGAAAAATGTCTTTTGCATCTTTAGGATCTGAACATACAAATCTTTTGTCATTAGCTGTGAAAGACAAGGTATTAGGATATGCCATTCGAAATCTAATCCCTCTTTTTATCAAGTCAGCACAATAGGGGCGAGTTTTTGTCTATTTAATTTGATCTGTGCAGGAAGATCTTGGGAAAATGATAGTTTGTGAGACTTCCATATGAATTGTTTCTTTGTTTTAGCAGTTTCTAGGATCTGGAAAGTGTCTTGAAAGTTTAGTAACTTAGTATAAATTAACCTTGGTGTAGAAGAATCTTGCTTTGTACGCAGTGCTCTGTGTGCTCTCTCTACAATTATAGATTTTGAAGAAGCTTCACAATTTAACAGTGTTTCAAAGATATTTTTAGTCACAGATAACAAGTTTTTATTGTCATAAGATTCAGGTAAACCACGAATAATGATGTTATTTCTTGACTCCTGGCTTCCAGATCCAATATTTTAGCTTGTAAATCTGAAATAGTTTTATCTCTAGATTTAAAGTCACTTTCCAATAAGTCTGTTTTAACTTCCAAAGCTAAGATTTTATTTTCAATAGTAACAATACTATCATTTATTTGCTTTAAAGATTTACTAAAGTCTGCAAACTGTTCTGAAAAGTTTTGTATAGCACTTTGGATTGGTTTTAATGCTATTTTTAGTTCTTCTAAAAGGAAATTTGAGCCATTTAAATCTTTATTACTTACATTAATAGTTTCTGTAGGTTGTCTAGATGATTTCAGTCTTTTTGAACCTGAATCTTTTTCAGGAGAGAGCATTGAAGTATATTTGGCCTTTGTAGGCTGAGTCTCCATGGAGTCAGATTTTGTAGCCATGCCCAGAAATGGAATGCAGTCAACAGGATACCAGGAACCAGGAACAGACTGGAGCAGTAGGAGTCCCAGCAGCAGAGAGACCAAGAATGTTCTGAGGTAAAATAAATCCCAGGATAATAAGTCCAGAAGAAAAAATAATCCAAATGTGTAGAAAAAGATTTATAAAATCTTTTAGTATAAAAAGTTGAGGAAAAAGGTTGATATAAAGTTGGAAAAAAACCAAAAGTTAAATAGCTGTGAGGAGCTCAGAGAGTAAGGACTAGACTAGTCGGCGGCCATCTTGGAATCATGAAAGAAGACATTGTTGTATTGTTTGTTAAAACATGGGTCTATGGGTGGTTGCTGCTTTACAAATTATGGTGGGAAGTTTAATGATGTCACAGGCTGTGATGTGATTTTATCTATTTAAACTTCTTTGAATGTTATCATGCTTATTCTGAAGAAGTCTTTTGGCTCTGCAGCCGATGAAAGCACTCAAATAAAGTGATTTTGTGGACACCTGTGCGCCATATCACTCTATTACCTGGTTCTACATTCTCCTTAAGAATCTGAATCCAAAATCCCACTCTGTCCTCATTTCTTGAATTCCCTCTGCTTCATCACTATTCCTTTGCTCTTTGAATTGTGGTAAGTATAAGAGCCTTGACCATATAGCTCTAAAACATTCATTCAAATCAGGTAATCCTAAATCACTGTGTTCTATTGGAAGTATCAGCTTATCTCTCTTGACTCCTGCCCTCTTTCCCTTCCAGATAAAATCCTTCAACTCTTTATTAATTACTCTCCACAATTTCTCCTCTGGTTGATAAAAATATCCCTACTGTGTAAGACTAAAACATTTTTACTGCTTATATCTTATTCATATCCAAAAACAAGAGCTTCCAATTTCTCAGTTTTTGTATTATCTTTTTAGTCTCTTCCCACATATTCTTAGCTGCCATAACAGAATCCTTTTTAACCCGTACTCCTAAATACTTCATTTTTATCATGTCACCATAAATATGAGTATTGCTGGACCAACTCTTGTTTATGTACATAGTTTATAGCTATAGCCTTTGTTTTATCTTCATTAATTTTATATCCCAAAAAATATGAAACTGTTTCAGAATGTTCCACAACATTGAGATATCTTTTCTAGTTTAATCAGGTACAAAATAATATCGTCTACAAATGAAGCCAACTTTGCTTGATTACCATGCCAATTATATACACAAATTTCTAAGTCCTTTATTTATTTTTTTTTGCCAATGTTTCCAAATATAACACAAGCAAGAAAGAGGAAAGAGGACACCCTTCCTGGTTCCTCTGTTCAGTTACAACATATTAGAGTGAAACCCTCCCACTTTGATTTTTGCCTCTGTTCCCTCATATATCATCCTAATTAACCTTATCATTATATTAGGGAATGCAAATGTTTCCATTGTCTTACTCATAAAATCCCAGCATACTCTGTCAGATGTTTTTTCTGCATCAGGCCCAACAAAACCACAGTGACATTTTCCTGCATTCTGCTCCCTCTGGGTCATTGTTCTTCTGTTAATTCTCCAAAATATTTGCTTTCACTCCACAAAACCATACAGATCCATATCTATCAATTCTGGTAACACCTTTGTGATGAAAGGAGATACAGGTAGTCCATCTAGCTGGAATTTTGTAAAATAATTATATCTCACTGGTGAATATCAAAATAATTTGTGTAAGATGCTTGTGTTATAAATGTATTAGAACTGTATGTCACGTGCATATCAAACTGCTTGTACAGACGTTTGTGTTGAAAAGGGTATTTGCAAAATGCTTGTGTTTAAAATGGATCCACAGTATGCCCTACTGGAAAGAATAGAAATGTACATGTGCTATTGGTGTCTATATTAGTTTGCCGAAAGTGTATTTCAGCGAACACGTAATCATCGACCCCTAATCAGTGAAAATCATTTAAGCAATTCACTGAATTTACCAAGGGCAAAGAAGTAGTTGGCCAACTACACAACTTTGCTCTTTTCTCCACTGTAGTGCAATCTCAGTGTTGGTTTATATAGCTTGGGGTGTGGGGGGCGAAGCTCCCCACTTGGGTGTGTTTGATTTAGTGAGATGTTCATCCATTGTGCTGTGGGGCAAGCATTTCATTGCCCTTGGTAAATTTAGTGAATCACGGAAACAATATTTGCTGAATAGGGGTCGATGATTAGGTATTTGCTGAAATGTACTTTTGGCGAACTAATATAAACCTGCACTATTGTAACTGTTTAAATGTATATATTTTAACAGTGTAAACTGGTATACAGGAGGTTAACCTCGGTGTAGTAAATTTTAGAAAAACAACTGAAATTAAATTACTTTATGTCTAGGTGATAAAAGATGGTATCTTTCAGTTTTCAATGTAACAGAGATACAGTGTCTGTACTAGAAAACTTTCTGTACTGTCCTTATTGTGCACCAATTAGTAGTCTTGAAAGCATGAAGGAATGCAAATGTTTTACAACTTCCAGCATCTGCCAGAGATCTGAGGAGAAGCTCAATGCTACTGGCTACCTTCAATGGTTGTTCTGGGCCTGAGAACTAAAAGTCAGATGACAAGAAATGATGTAATTCTGCAAGCTATCCCAGAGTAATATTTGAGATATTAATTGGAGAAGTCTCTTAGTGAGACAGATCATTCTATATTCAATCTTGGACCTGACCAGGACCATTCACCACACATTTGCCTTGCTCTAATAGTACGTTTCTATGTTATAGTATAATTCTCCTAGATATAGTCAGGAATATAGCAAAGCTTAGTTTAGATATTTTTCTTTATTTATTTGAGACTGTCCTGCAATGTTGTTTTAAATATTTATGTGGTTTTGATCTCTGATGTCACTGTGAATATATATATATATATATATATATATATATATATATATATATATATATATATATATATATGTGTGTGTGTGTGTGTGTGTGTGTGTGTGTGTGAATATATATATATATATATATATATATATATATATATATATATATATATATATATATATATAAAACATTGTCTTGTTCTTTTATTATTTATTATTAAATATATTTAAACCTTTCATTGTGGCTGGTCTGTGTAAAGATGTTTGGGGTTTGAGAGTACTTGCATATATATTTGATGACACTGTGTGTGCCACTCCTAATACCCTTGCTCTTGGTCAAACTACCATTTGTGTTAATATTAATATTACACAGTAAGCTTGGATACCCTTTGTTAAGGGCCTTAAAGTAGCTGATAAGGGGTCCTGGCAGCAGTGAAAACTACCTTATAGTCTGGGCAGAAGGGATAGCTAGAAAACTTGTGCCAACCTTTCCCAGGCGTGTTTGTGTGTGCGTGTGTGTGTGTGTGTGTGTGTGTGTGTGTGTGTGTGTGTGTGTGTGTGTGTGTGTGTGTGTGTGTGTGTGTGTGTGTGTGTGTGTGTGTGTGTGTGTGTGTGCGCGCGCATGTGTGTGTGTGTATGTGCAAAGCAAATCTCCAAGACTGTGTGTGTCAGCTACTAAAGCACTGGTTGGACAGAGAGAGAGAGAGTGTTGGATGGACTTTGATTGGAACCCTGGATAAGGACTCAAGTCTATAGCTGTACCAGTGGGGAGCCTTATTAGGGATCTGGAGAATAAGTGAGAAACCAGCCCTGGACTGACTGTGGTCTCCATGTACTCTTAAGGGAAATTGCACTTGATGCAGACAGCTGCATCTGGAAATAGTGTGTGTGTACCTGTCATCCTCCCAGTGTATGTCCCCCACTGTTGCCAGTGGTGAGGATTGAGGTTCCTTGATTACTGGTCCAGTGGTGGGTCGTCACATATTGGTGGAAGTAGTGGGATATTGAACTGTAGCCTGTGGTCACAAAAGAAGTTGTTTGTACTCTCATGCAGTCACATGGTGAACATTCAGAGTTTCATATCACAGTAGTTTTATTTATTTTTCGTTAGATTAGTTAGGGAGAGCAGGCAAGTATCTCAGCAGAGGATTATGGCAAGCTGACAAACAGCCAGTTGGCTGAGATGTGCTTAGTCAAAGGACTGGTGCATGCCAACCTAACTAAAACAGAAATGATTGCAGCCTTAGCCACAGCTGCATCACAGACCAGCAACCAGGAGGACAACTGGACTGGCCTTGGGGGTTACAACTCTCGGAAAATGGACAGTTCAACTTTGCCTCAGAGGAAAATCCATCTGGAGTTAAATGGACTTGAACTGGAGGCTAAATAGTTGGAAGTAGAATCAGCAGAGAAACTGTGGCATTTGGAGGTTGAATAAAAGGAGAAACAGATGGCATTAGAATCAACAGACTGAGACATCTGAAAACCAAAGAAAATGAGAGACTGAGACATTTGGAGACTGAAGAACATCAGAGGCAGAGGAAACATGTAAAGGAGATGCTGACTCTAAGCCAGGGTCATGGAGATAATGGGGAAGGGAGTAAATGAATCCCAGAAGGAATAAATGTCAGTAAATTTCTTCCACAATTTACAGAGGGTAATAATTTTGATAGTTTTATTCATATGTTTGAAAAGCTGTTTAAACAGTATAATGTTGACCAAGGCCTCTGGGTACAGTTCTTGACCCCCTTACTCAATGGCAAAGCTGTAACTGATGTTTATAACTTGTCTGATACTGATTACTTAAATTATAATACTGTTAAAAATGATTTATTAGAGTGTTTTAAGTTAACACCTGAAGTTTACAGAAAAAAGATTTTGAGCATAGACACAAGGAAGATGAATGTGTGTGTGAATATATTGCTGAGTTAAGCATTTATTTTCATAGATGGGTGAGTGGGTGTCAGGTCTCCACATTTGAAGCACTGGCAGACCTTTTGATGAGGGAACAAGCCCTTAGCACTTTGCCTGAGGACATGAAAATCTGGTTGGGAGATAAGGAATGCAGATGAGTTGGGGAAAAAGGGAGACCTATACATAGCAAGCAGGGCATCACTGCACAGAAAAGGGATACCCAGTGCTGCATATGTAGCTAAGGGAACCTATGGTGGGCAGCGTAAATTGCCCCATCAGATTCTGCTAGTAACAGGTGAAGCACTAGTTCAGGTACATAGCCAGGATCAAGGGTTAAATGTTCTAAATGTAACCAGTGGGGCCATGTAGCATATAGATGTCCATGGAGACAAGGTGGGGAACAAAAGGTGGGGGGGCCAGTAGGGGTGAATGATAAAATGCCAGTGGTAAGTTGTCTGGAGACAACAATGGTACCAAACTAACACAAGAGGTTACATCCTATCTTAGCAGATAGGAAAGAGGCTACTGCTGAGAGAGAGAGAGAGAGACAGTCTCTGATCTAACCATTGTGAAGCCTGCAATGATTAAAGAGGAGCACTACTTGCTTTAGCAGTCTACTCCAGTCAGAGCTTTAGGAGGGACCCCAATCTGTATACCTTTGGCTAGGATTCACCTTGACTGGGAGGGTGGAAAAGGAAGGAAGCAAGTAGGTGTGTTTGAGGATATCCGTGCAGATTTCTTGATAGGGAATGATTTTGATAATGCAGTACCTTGTGTGCATGTAGTAACACACAGTCAGGTTGGGGGGGGACCCAGACAGACTGCACACTTGAAGCCAGGACTAGTGAGGTGCTTACTTCAGAGAGGGAGCTACCCTGTAGCAGTGAGACTGAAGGTGAGCCACAGCTGCTGGTGGGTACTGATGTTCCCTTGGAGAAATTGACTGCAAGGGCAGAGGTGAGTAGTAGTACCCAAGCTGACAGTGAGGCACCGCTGTCAGAGGATAACAGGCTTCTTGTGGAAGGGGAGCTGGGAAGGGTTACAAAGAGAGAGTTGAGACAGGCTCAGCTCTCAGTCCCTACATTACACTTGCTCTTGGTCAAACTACCATTTTTGTTAATATTAATATTACACAGTAAGATTGGACACCCTTTGTTAAGGGCCTTCAAGTAGCTAATAAGGAGTTCTGGTGGCAGTAAAAACTACCTTATAGTCTGCGCAGAAGGGAGCACAGCTAGTAAACCTGTGCCAGTCTTTCCCAGGTGTGTGTGTGTGTGTGTGTGTGTGTGTGTGTGTATGGATGTGAAGCACTGAGAGAGAGAGAGAGAGAGAGAGTGTGTTAGAGGGCTTGGCTTGGAACCCTGTCTAAGCACTTAACTCTACAGCTGTGCCAGTGGGGAGTCTTATTGGTAATCTGGAGAAACAGTGAGATACCATCCCTGAACTGACTGTGCTGTCTGTGCACTCTTAAGGGAAATTGCACTTGATGCAGTGAGCTGTATCTGGAAATACTGTGTGTGTACCTGTCATCCTCCCAATGTATGGCACCCACTGGTGCTAGTGGTGAGGATTGAGGCTCCTTGATTACTGGTCCAGTGGTGAGTTGTCACAACCTTTGCCATTGTTTTAGTGCCATTGTTTTAGCCATTATATACATAAACACTTTATAACCATAGTTTAAAATTGAAATGGACCTATACAAAGCTGGATCTGATGGGTTTTTATCTACTTTAGGTATTACAGCCACCACAGCTTTTTCCAGGATGTTGGTGCTTCCCCTCCTTTTTTATTTGCGAATTTCCCCAACACGTTATTGGAAGTTGGAACCCTTTTGGAGGAGCACTTCCTGTTTCCATTCCAGGCACAGAAGCAGCCTGGAGAAACAGGGAGGCAGATGAAGAGATAGAGAAGGAGAAGATGGAGTTCTGAAAGAAACTAGAGTGAAAGCAAATATTGAGACCAAAGAATGTGTGCAGGATTCTGATGGAATGTTTCAAAGAAACTTGTGTATGGAGATGAGTCACCAATGATGTATGTATAATTACAATCCACCAGTCAGGAGGGTTGCAGGATTATTTAATTAAAGAAATGGGAGTGCAGAGTGCACCAGAAAATGAAGGAGACATTATGGAGAAAATACAAAAGGAAGATGCAGAGACAATTCTGAAGAATAGCGGTGAGATGGAAAAGAAAACATATGCAGATAAAGTAAGAGAAAGTAAAAATAGAATAGCAGAAAAGACGGCAGTAGAAAATGAAAACTGGAAGTATGTGGCAAGGAGTCAAAGTAAAGAAGACAAAGAAATGGACAGGTATGAAGTGTGAGACAATTTAATAGCGCCTTTGGGTGTAAAAGAACAAGGTAAGAGCTTTTATTCTTATTAACTCATTCCCTCCAGTACATCTCTTTTAAGTGTATACCTTTAACTCCCAGTGGGTGTAGCTTCAGCCTTTAAAAAATGAAGTTATCACCTTACAGTTCTAACAAATACTCATTGACAGAGGTCAAATATCAATACAATTGTTTTTGCCATCATGTATGCTTCAAGACAAAATATTCCTGTACATTGTATGTAGCATGGTTTTGGTATTATTAATGCAAATATGAACAAGTAATATTTGAGACCTAGAGGCGCAGTAGGAGTGAACTGCAGAAACGCCTGGAGATGTCACTTGACTGTACTGAGATCAGACATTTTGTGACATTATATTTGTGACTGTTTTCTCAATGAAAAATTTTCTTTGAGAATATGAAAAAAGAAAGACTGTAACCCATGGAGTCTTTATGAGATAAAAGCATTTAACAGGGAAACAAAAAGGAATATTCATGTACAATTTCTAACAGAGGTAGAAAGAGACATTTGAAAGCTTTGATGTAAAGAACTACTGGGCATTGCTAACATTTGTGACAAAAGGGGTTTATGGACTGGTGCCTGGGATTGTAATATTGTGTTAAAAATAAAAAGAGAAAAAATATACATATACCCAGCATGATGAATGTAGAAGGGAATAGGGGTGTTGTAAAATACTGCGGACAACCCAAAAACATGGTTTTTTTCTTGTTCCAACAACAACAAACAGACCAAGTGAATGAATAATGGTTAAATCAAACAATAGTCACCAAAAATCAAAATATATCACTGGTCAAACACAGCTGACAGATAAAAAATAAAAACTATTTATTAAAATAATCATCAAGGTAAGCTCTTTCATGCATGCACCATGCACTTCATCAGACCATACTAGAAGAAAAATATTCACAATCTTAAATCTCTTGTGACATTGAAGCAATCAAGCAATCAACAAATCAAGTTCAAAATTCAATAAAACAAACCTCATGCTTTCAATAATGGCTTTAAAGGTATAACCCCATTCAAGCCAGGGGCTCTGTGTGCTTAAAGGGTAGTGATCCATTTGGTTTCTGCTACCTCCACTTTATTAACACTATCACCACCTCTAAATTCAACATTTATGAGCTGCAGGACCAAAAAACTAAAAGCATGGTCATGAAAAGACTTAATATGTTTATACAATGCACTTGCTTCATCTTTTCTTCGTTTATAACTTAAATGCTCTAACACACATTCCCTTATGGAATAATTGGTTTTACCTACATAGAAACTAGTGCAATTGTCACAGCGTGCTAAATAACTAAATTATGGCTACCACAATCATCATAAAACCTTGGAACAAACTTAAAACCATTAACTGGGTGTTCATAAGTCTTCACTACAGATATATATTTGTAGGCTTTACATACCCTGCAGGCATAAGTGCCTAACCTAGATAAAAAAGGAAAGGGAAAGACTATTTTTAAAACTAATAGTGGGGAGAAAAGCTATATACGATATATAGCTTAGGTGATGTAGTAAAGATTGGGGGTATATATTTTACAATGAATGAATTTTGTGTTAGGTATAAAATTTTGGGGAAAAAAATCAGTGGGAAAAAAACAGAAGAAATAATGCAAACATGACTTTTCTGGAGAACATATAAGTTATCATTCAGAAAAGAGGCTTATTTGATATATTTAGTACCAATGAGAAAAATAAAAAAATTAAAAAATAACATACTTACCAAGTGTATTTATGTTGCCAACAGCATTTGAAAAGGAATTATTGCGGATATATATTTTTTTCATTTATATGGGGTTTTAGATTAAACCCAGTAAAAAAGAGGAGTTGTGTATGGAAATGAAGGATATATCACCAAGTAGTGGAGGGAAGTTGGCATAATGGTTAAGGTATTTGTCTTATAAACCAAAGGTGCAGGTTTTGATTCTCACATGGGGTAATTGGCTAGGCTTAAAATAGCCCACAAAGGTTGTTAGCTTAGTACTAACCTATGAATGTGGTTTAGGATTAATTAACCCAGTGGTATATTCTGCTTCATTAAATTTGTACAAAGTCTTGAAGTGGATAAATGAAAAAGATGAGCAGTTAGTAGTAAAACTGTATAAGTATGATACATTTTGGGGCACAGTATAAAACAGTAAAAGAGAAAAAAATACATAAATGAAGAAAAAATTTTACCAAGAAAAACAAATGTTTGTGGAAAATAAAATTTGATGATATAGAAAAAGTTAGAAAGTATGGTATAAAAATGTAATGATAAAACTTTTACAAAGTAAAGCCATGGGAAAATCTAACTGAAGAAAAAATTAAATCTATGAAAATAAGAATCAAATGGTGTAATCAGAAAGTAGAATGTCAAAATATTTTGTGGAGACTGGTAATAGATGAATTGCCAGTAAAACAAAATGTGCCATATTAAAAAAAGGGATAGAATATGCTTACACTGCAAACAGAAGAAACTATAGAACAGGGGTAGCTTGTGCTATTGGGCTGCAGGACTGCAGCCCCCCCAGCTGTACAAAAGAAAAGAAATGAATAAAAAACAAAAGAAAAAATAAATAAAAACAAACGCGAGTCCCCAAAACTCGAGGCATTTCCGTGCATTACCCGAGTCTGGAACTCATGCATACGCACTGGCGGCAATTTCCAGAGTCTACTGAACCAGTCCGGAGCATGCGCACAGATCCGTACTGCTAGTAGGACAGTCTGGACTCAGAAGACAGCCTTACAACTGCATAGACTGGAAGGGGATCGGACTGCAACATCTGCAGGCTGGAGCCTGCTCTCGCGGGAAGGACAGGACTTACAGGACTTTGGCTCTCTTGTGGGGCTTTTGTGTTTGAAACTGGAGCTTTGGCCTGAAAGCAGGTACTACTTGTTTATACTAACGGAAGTATATGTGTGTGTGTGTGTGTGTGTGTGTGTGTGTGTGTGTGTGTGTGTGTGTGTGTGTGTGTGTGTGTGTGTTATTCCATGAAGATGGGACAATTTTACAGAAGGCTCTTTCTGTGCAAACTTGTGTAAAGTTAGGCCTTACAAATTGTGTGGCATTATGACCTTGTTGGTCGTGGTTTCTGTAGTGTACCACAAGCATATTCTCTAAATGTGGCTATTATTTTTCATTCAATTTGAAAGTAAGAGTATTTTGTAGAATGGTGGCTCTGCCACTGATAGGTAACCACTTGGTCTTATTAAACATTAAACAGTGATGCTCACTAGGCTTGGATAAGTGATTAAAACTGATACATTTATTTTCAGTAGTTTGTAACAAATCGGTAGTATGTACAGACATTAGGGAGGCAGTAAGCAATGCATACTGCAATCTGGGTAGTAGAAACATTAATTACAATAGCTTTTCTTACTTCAGTAAGTAGAGTTTAGTAATTTCTGGGATACCCTTAAATGATTTAAGACCATGCCAAAGTATTTTTGGTACCTGTCACAGACAAAATGAATACTATTTGAGTCTTTAATTGTTAGTAATGATGAGGTGGCAGTTTTCTTTACTGTACCAAATAAAGTGAGCGTAGACTTAGATCTATGTGCTAGTTGTAAGGTGGAACTTGTGTTTAACCAGACAATTCCAAATACAGACAAAGACTTTTTGCAACATATTAATGTTGTGTGTGTTTTTTTTTTTTTTTTGCTCTAGTGATAGCTAAACTGCCTGTGTACAAGGTGTAATAAATGTGTGCATCAGATCCCAAGGACATCTGTTAATGAAAAGTGAAAAAAAAACAGTGGGCATAAAACTGGGGAATGCATTTGTTTGCAGTACCAATGTCAGTGAGTGGATTAGAACCTAATACTATGAAGCTCTTGTTTAGTAGAAAGCTATTAAACCATGAAATTACTTATTTAAAGAGTCCAATTAAACAGCTTTTGTATGTGTGTGTGTGTGTGTGTGTGTGTGTGTGTGTGTGTGTGTGTGTGTGTGTGTGTGTGTGTGTGTACTTGTGAAATGCCCCAGTAGCTAGAAAGAAGTCAGGAAATATACCTGGTGGCTAGATTCCAACCCTGTACCTTGGGAGTAGGTAGCAAGAGCTTGAAGTCCCGACCCACCACCACTTGTGCAATTTTTTTGCCTTGTTTTTGTTCTGTTCCTTATAAAATCTGTGTTTTTCTGGATTTTGAATTTACTAAATAATGACAGGCATTTGAATGTCAGACTTCATAGTCTTCAGAAATTACATGGTAATGCAAAGCCTTTTATTCTAGCAATTTTCTGTTTAAGATCAATTTTTGAAATGTGTCCCTATTTTTGGGGCTGTATTCCCCTGTTATTGGCTTTGTCCAGGTTTTTTGTGTTAACAGGATGAAAGCCATGGTGAGAACTGAATTCATTGAATATGTTTGGGGGCTGTATTCCCCCATTATTGGCTTTGTCTATGTGTTTTGTGCTAAGAAATTGAGAGCTATGGTGAGAACTGGATTCACTAAATGACAGCCATTTAAGTTTCAGTCTACCTGTCTTTTAAGAAATAGCTGATTTGGTGTGGTGGTATGTTATTCTGGTTGTAGTGCACAGGGTCCTGGGTTCAAGACTTGGCAGGGAAATGCATTGTGATAACATAGCATTTTATTCTAGCAACTTTCCAAGATTATGCAAACAATGTTTAAAATGTGTGCCTAGTTTTAGGGCTTTTGCCCCCCCCCCCCGAATACATTTTGGCTTTTTTCAGATTTTTTGTGCTTCAAAGTTGAGAGATACAGTTGAGTGTCGAGTGCATTTTACAAGGAGCTGTGAGCCTGAAGAGAAGTTTAGTGCTGCTTATGCTATGTCATATTTTTATATTGTTGATTTATGCTTCTTCTTATTCAGAAAATGCATATTGTTGCAGAGCCTGTTGCTCTGTGTTTAAGTAGCAATGCTTTAATGACCATCAGGTAAGCTTGTCTGAGATTGTAAAATGCAAGTAAGCTTTAATAAGCATACTGTAAAAAAATTACCAACACTGAAAGCTTTTTTGTTGTTGCCATGCAGAGAATATTTACATAACTACATTGCATATAAGCCTTGGGTATTGAAATGCATATGACATTATTTGTAATAAAGGGCAGGATTACAGTATTTTTAGAAGCTCATTACATTTGTTGGAGACTTGCATTCATCTTTGAGGGCTTTACCCATAAACTAAACAGAATGCCAATCTATCATGTGTGGTCCATAACCTGTGCAGTAATCCTTTAAGAAATTTATCTTGAGCTTGTTTCTTGTTTGCTGTTCATTTTTTACTTTGATCATGTTTTCCCAATGAAATAGGTAGATAGCTGTTGTCAGGCAGCAGGTCTTTTTTGGCTAAGAAACATTTTTACAAGTGGGGGTATCACAGAGATTGCTGCTTTCAGCATGTTACTTGGTACTTTTATAAAGCTGAATATAAATTATAATTAAAACTGCAGTGCAAGGAGAAGTGATTTGAGTTCAGTGCTGTTTGTTTTTTTATACTTGATTTTGACTGGTATTCCAGTAATGTATTTAAAAAGTAATTTCTTTTTTCATGCCTCACAACCTTTTTGTTTCCATCTGGATATTAAGTAAACTGTCATGTAGCCAATGCATCGAAATATTTTTTTCTTCTACACTTCATTTTGTCTTGATTGAACTTTCATAATGACGTTTTGGCACCAGGGCAGCGTATTTAATTAAAGTCCCAGTTTTTGTGGGTTTTAGCATAGCCCCACCCCTTTCTAGTTGACCCCAACTGTTTCCAGTTGGCCCCACCCATTCAGCTGTCTCCTGCAGCCCCCCTTTGATTTGAAGCCACCTGCTGCCACTGCTATGGAACATGCGTTTTTGAAGTGTAAAAGAGTAAAACAATTATGGGGAAAACTATGTAAAGAAGATTGTTTGAAGATGTAAAACAAGTGGATAAAATAAACATGGATAAGATTAAATATGGATATTATAAGAATAGAAATAAAGAATATGTTAAAAGAGTAGATAAAGAGTTATTTTATGTTATATAGGATATATGGAATTAAACAGTAAATTAAATTATGTTTTAAGGTAAATGGATTTTATCAACAATATCAAGCAAAATCAGATGGTGGTTATGGAAAAATGAGAAGGGTCTAATAGGCATGAAAATTCAGCATGATATTAAAGGAAAATATGAATATTTGTAAACAGATTTGTATATTTCTATATTTGTACATATTTAGATATTTGTAAATATGTACGTATTTTGTAAATAAGTGTTAAGTTTGTATACAATTATAGGACCTTTCTTTTTAAAATACTGTTAAACAAAACCATCCAGATCTTGGTCACTTTCTCCCGCCTAGCTTCCAAATTTCAACTGGAATAGCATCCATTCCTGGAGACTTTCATGCACATTGCTTATCCATCACTGTTTATATCTCATCTCTTCCTATCTTAACTGTTAATTGTTGAGCCTCATCTATTTCGAACCTGATCTATTTAAGTTTTCCATAAATATTTCTATTTGTGATTTTCCTTGATTTCCACATTTCTCTGTTTTATACAAATGTCTATAAAATTTCCAAAATATCTCAAATACCTCTACAGGATCTCCGGTTATTTTTCTTGTTATAGGCTTGCTTAGTTTGGCAACAATGCTTTCTTGTTTCTGTTGCTCAAGTCCTTGTGCTACAAGTTTTGTGCACTGGGGTTATTATCAAAAACAGTTGCTTAATCTTTCTAAACTCATGCATATCATCCAGGTACTCCCTTAATGTCTCTTTAGCACTCTGCAGTTGTGCCTCTTCTTGTTCTGTAAGATTCCCCTTAGTCTACAATACTTTAACCTTTGTCAGCCCCTCTTAAATTATTCTTGTTTCTTCTTAACCATATTTCTTTGTCTCTTATGTCTACCCTATATTTAAAATCCACTTCCATTGTATCCCATTCATTGGCTATAACTTCTGAAGAAATTTCTATCTTCCCTAATAACTCCCAAATAATTTCCACTACAAATTACTTACATTTGTCTCTTTTAACAGATAGTGGGGGAAGTGCCAGTATCTCATTTTTACTTTACTACCCTTCATTTTGATCTTAGTTATTGCTGGCATATAATCTAAAATAGTTATTGGATGTGTGTCAGAGCTCACAATTAAATGATCATGCTCCTGTGAAATATAATTTCTGTCTAATCTAGCCTAGTTATTGTACTTTGGTGAATAATATGTAAATTCTCTCTGAGTTCCTACTATTGAATTCATGTCTTCCATACAAAATATTTTCAGAAATTTCTTCAGAAATCTACTCTGTTTTGTTATATTCCCCTTTTAGGTCCCACAGATGCATCTTCAATGCTGCAAATCAAATTCCAGTTCCCACCTATAAGTGATATTCCCAGCAAAAAGCTGATTTTTGCTCACAAATATTTAAGCTCCATAATAGCAGTTTTGGGGAAATATAAATACATGCAAGTGTAATCCTCCTCTTTTGCCATTACCTCCTTACTACCACAAATTGACCATTATCTTTTTTCCTTGTTCTATCAGTATTGGAGCTCCTCTAGAAATTAGTATAAGTACTCATCTTTTCCTTTGTATACTGCGGTGGTGGTGCTGTGGTAGCGTTGTCACCTCATAGCAAGACGTTGTCCTGTTCGATTCTCAGCTAGAGCGTCTTCTGTGTGGAGGCATACGTGAATGGGGCATGCCTTCGTTGAAGGTTGTGCGTTAGGGCCGGTAACCCAGTACATAAAAATCCACTACCAATCATTAGCGGACTGGAGTTCTGCTGTGGCGACCCCTAACCGGGAAAAGCTGAAAGACACAAACAAACAAACTCATCTTTTCCTTTGTCCCTGCTAGTCTGTTGAATATCCATCCTGAAATAATTTCTTTATCAAATTTGCATGCTCATTTCTTTCCAAATGTGTCTCATGTAGCATTGCAATTTGCAGTCTGCATTTCATAATATAATTCAATACTCTTTCTTTTTTCTCTATGCCTGTGAGACCATTCACATTCCAAGATAATATGAAAAGGGTCAACAATATAAGAGGTTATTATTCCCACCTATTATATATGACAGCTTTTTTAGATGTCGATTTCCACCTTTGTGATATATAAACCCACTAGTGTTTGGCAGGTTGATCGTTTATACAGCTGTTTTTGTACTCTCCATTTGAACCTATGTCACATATTGCAAGACTTTTTGCTTTAACGAAAACCCCCAAACAAAACACCAAACACATCTCCAGAACACCCAGAACATATTAACTTAATACAACCCCATAAAATTATATTTGTCTTCAAATAATGAAGTTTAATCCTCCTACTAGGAACATTTGTGCCAAATAGAGAGCCACAGATATGAATTATCTGACCTAAAATTAAGGTTATCCATACTAAGACGAATGTTATTGCCTGTGCTCCTACTTACAAAAATTGCTGCCTGGTCTTGTTTTATCTTTATTCCCCTCCCAGATGTGAAAAAGAACTGTCAAGCTTTCAGAAAACATTAACTTTTAGCCTCAAAGAAACCAATGCTCTGGCATTTTATTGCAAAATAATCAGCTTGTCTCCATGGAAAGATAAGAAAAAAGTAGCAAGCTTCGAAAGTCATGCTGAACATTTATTGTTAAAGGAAAACTTTTCGTTGCATTCAGTGTTCTCTTATTTATTTGTGTCCAAGGGTCTTAATCCAGACATTCATCTATGCAGAAGTAAGAGAAAACATATCATAACATCTCTTCCCCCACATCAACAACCCACGATTACAGCGTATTAACTTAAACAGGATTTTGTTAAGCCTTTTTGCACTGTAATACATACATTTCTTAATATCAGGAAAGAAGAAAGAAAGAAAGAAAGAAAGAAAGAAAGAAAGAAAGAAAGAAAGAAGGCATCTATTGAATTCAATATCTTTATTAAATACAACAATATCTGAAAATACTTTACTATATAACATTTAATTCATATCACGACACATTTTATAAAAATACTGTTAAGAACAGAAATTGTTTTATTTACAGATACCCTTTTCCTTCCACTTCCTCTTCCCTACCATTTACTGTCCTTACAGACATTAATGACATGAAGTGGGGCAAAAGCCTTTCAGTCTTCCCCGAGTTTAACAAAGTGAACAAAAGTCCATTCTGTTAACTTTTTGTTGTATATCCACATTTCACAAATGTGATTGCCACTTTGTAATCTCACATTTATTCACTAATTTCTGTGTTGCTGGTCATCTTATTGTTCATCTACATCTCCCAACTCCAGATTCTGGCTCAATTCCAAGGCACTCCCCATTCTTCTAGTCAACAATTGTATTTTTCTCTGTCTCTCAAGCATTTTCCTTTGGAACACTAGAAAAGGTTTCACTGGAAAAAATCTCTCTGTGAGCTTTATGATCTGAAGAATAATAAGAAGAGTCCCCTTCTGTTTGATGGTTCACTTTTTGTTGAACAAACTTTTGTATTCCCCCCTTAGCCTGTTATGCATCAAAAAATGACTTTGATACTCCAGAAAAAATATTCTGAAGACTGCTGGATGCAGCATCTTGAATCTTACATATGTCTCTCTACATTCCCTGACTGCTAGATTCAATTTGCTTCTCTTCTGCCTGGTTTACAGTGAATAATCATTTTCTACAAACTGTCTGCTGTCTCCAACTTTTAATACTTTGTCCTGTTGCCATAGTTTTGTCAAGACTGGCTCTTTCTGCTGGTAGGTTTGCATCTTTACTAATAAAGGTCTTGATTGCTTTCTCATAGACAGCATTGAACTTATCTAAACAATCCTGTCTTGGTTTGTGATTTATTGATCTTTACTGTTGAAAAGAAGTGTCACTGGGAATGATAGTGAGTAAAGGAATTCCAGCTTTAGTGTGACTTTCACAGCTTGTAAGGTCAGAGCAGCAATTGTACTCTTCCTAAATCGATATTTAGTTGTATACTGTTTGTGTGATGTTTCTATAGAAGTTGATTTAAATTCTCTTTGAATTCTGTGGTTACTGATTTTGATTATTCTTTTCTTTTATAATTCTTTATTCATTTTGCAGCTGAATATGGATCCCTTAAGTGAGTATGCCATTAATGATTTGCCAAAGCAAAAGTATCTTGTACAGTGTACTAAATGTTATGTATATTTAAAGGTAACATCTAATAATACTGGTGATCTGTGTTACTCATGTCAAAAGTTGAATGATCGTCTTACTGTTACTACTACCAAATCTAAACTTACTGATGGCTGTTGCACTTGTGCATTTGGCACAGCTTGGAGAACTACTTTACATATATTAATGACAGGACTGATGAGATAAATAATGTTAGGCAAAGAGCAAATAAAACACATTTTGGAAAGGAAGTGCCTATTGTCTGTAAATATCACTCACCTCCTATAGAACATGATAATACTACTGACAACTCTGGAATTCTGGATACAATTATTCAACAATCTAAACATAAAAAAAGAAAGAAAGACAGGAAGAAGTGCACAACAAATAATAAGAAAGAAAAGGAAACTGATAAATGTCTATAAAGCAAAGAGAATATATACTAAAAATGATACTGTGTTGTTATGTAACTCACATATTACAGGGAATGGTAACATTTTTGTATCAGAAAACCTTCAGTCTGCAGATAAAGGCATAATTTTCTTCCAAAAGAGAAGATAGAAAATAAGGCAAGGGCAGATGATAATGAAGAAATCAAAATTGAATGTAAAATGATTGAAGACCACTACTGTAAGAAAAAAGAAGAGAAAGACAGAGACTGACAACATGGCTCAAGCTGTGGATGTACAAAGCCAACTCAAGAATTCTATACTTGCAAATGTGATAAGCAATGGAAACAGTGGGATTAATAAGACAATTAGTGATAAAGATCATTCCTTTATAACAATTGATAGAGCATATATTACTAAATTAGTAGTTGAAGATTCTTCAGATCTGGTCAGAAAACATATTCTTGTATTGTATTGGATAAACAATTATTAGAGGAACTGATACTTACATTTGCAGAGAAGATAAACATTGACTAGTGTGCTTGCCATTAGCAAAAACAGAGTATGTGAGAGAGGTCTTAGAACTCCTTAATATAAGGAAGTATGGATCTGGTTTCATTCATGTCAGTACAAATGATCTCATCCATATAGCTTGTACAGGTGTTAGGACATATTTTTCACAAGTTACATATAGAAATTATAGAAAGAAGAGTCAGGTCACAGTGAATTTTTGGGTAAATATCCACATGAAAAAATGTCCCATTTTAAAATATGGAAATGTATAGAGCATCCAAGCCTAATTTGGGGCACAGATGAGTTGAAACAGGATGGTGTCCAGTCGTCAAGATCAGTGAAGAGAATTTTTGCAGTAGATAGTTTGCAATATTTGACAAACACAAGGCAGGATTTTTTTTCAGGTCAAAAATTTAATAGTTCACATACAGCAACATTTGATTCATTTGTGATGGTTGTTAATGTCAGGAGCATTAATAATAAAGTTTTTTTTTTACTGGAAAATTTGCTATTTTCCACAAGATTGATATTATTGTTTGTGAAACACGGTTAAAGAACAATGACTGGAAACCACCTGTCAAAGTATAATTTTTTTCTGTAACAGACATTCTAACAAAAAAATCAGGTGAAGGTGTTATGATAGTGATTAAAGATAGTTATGAGACCAATGATTATTACATGTTCAAGGATAACACGAGTACTATAGATTGTGTAACTGTGACAATAAAGACAACCCTGGAACACATAACAATTGCTGGAATATATAGACCACCAAAGTTGAGTTCTGTTAACCTAAAGGAATTCACTGTTCTTGCATGCAACACATGTGGAAAGAATAATAGTGGCTGGGGATGTAAATTTACTAGAAACACACTGGAAAAAAAATTGATTCAACAACATTAGTAAGGAAATTATTCACAATGTATGTTCAGGAACAACAATTGCTTCAGATTGCAAAAAAGCCTACCAGGGAACAGAACATACTACACATTGTTTGTGCTGCTAAAGAAATTACACATTGTTTGTGCTCCTAAAGAAATTACTGTTACTTCATGTCAAGTTTTTCCACTATTTATGAGCAGTGATCTTGTGGTTATAAAGGCAAATTTTCTGCTAGATAATTCTGCCAAACTGAAATATAAACAAATGCACAAAAGATTAAAAAAGATTAGGGTCTATATTAGAACATCGAAGTTTCAAAACATTGAATGTTCTAATATCGACCCCTATTCAGTGAAAGCTGAAAATATCGAAGCAACAGAAAACTAAAAGTTTTTCCTAGGGAAAGAATTTGGTTGTCCATTTCTGTTGCTTCTGTATTTTCAGCACTGTGGTGAAAAGTTACAGGTCAGGTTCAGGTAAGTGTGCGATTGAGTGCGGGTTAGGTTAGTTAGGGTTAGGGTGCGGGTTAGGTATGTGTGCGATTGTGTGGACATGAGGTTTAGGGCGTGTTAGGTGAGTTAGGGTTAGGGCGTTGGTCAGGTAAGTGTGTGATTGTGTGGACGTGAGGGTTAAGGCAGGGTAGGTGAGTTAGGGTTAGCGTGTGGGTGAGGTGAGTGTGTGATAGTGACGGACCTTAAGGTTAGGGTTTGGGTTAAGGTAAGTGGATAGTTAGTGGTGTATGTATAGTTTAGTGTAGGGTTAAGTGTAAGATTTTAGGTGTATGTGTGTGGATTGCTGTTTGTTTGGTGTGCTTGTGTTGTGTGTATGTGTTTTGGAACAGCTGTTCTGTATCTTCAATGTTTCTAGCTTTCGCTGAATAGGGTTCAATATTATGATAAATGATAAATAAATAAAATATTAGAACATTCGAAGTTTTGCAACTTCGATGTTCTAATATAAACCCAACAGATTATATGGAAGCAAAACAATCATTATGTAAAACTAATTGGAGTGATGAGTTCAGTGGAAAAACTGCAAAACGAATGTGGAAAATTGTGAAAGAGATATTGTTTGAATGCAAAAAATAAAAAAATATATGTTTAACATCAGGATCTAGCCACACATCAGGAGAAAATATTTCCATAAGAAGAAGCTACTTGATTAAGGTGGATGACAAAAATATAAGGAAAGGAAAAATGAAATACAACTTTGAAAAATGAAATAAACAACCTGGACAGACAAATTAAACAGTGTGATACAAGATCAAGAAATATTTGAAGATAATTTTTATAAAGATATTGAGCATAATAGGAAATCATTTTATAGATACATAAGAAGTGTAAGGAGTAAAAACATAGAAACTGATAAACTGTGTGTATATTCTAAAATGTATTCTCAGACACAGCAGATTATAAACATATTTACAAAATCTTATACAAAACAGCTTGGCTCCACAAAGGGAGTGATAAATTGTCCTAGTGACACCCTGGTAGCCTAAGATATTGAAATCAAATTAGATAATATTGAAAAAGAACTATGCAAACAGGATCCAAACAAAGAACAGGGAGGAGACGGAATTAACAATAATGACCTGAGGACATTTCAGTAAGAAACTACAATACTATTATATCTAGTACATTTATCATATATAAATATGTGGAGATTCTGCAAGACTGGAGACACATACTTGTTAAATATGTCTTTAAGGAAAAGAGGAATAGGACAAACCTAGAGTCATACAGACCCTTAAGTTTACTTTTACGTTGTGGAAAAATTATGGAGAAGGTAATATTGGATAAGTTATTGTCAGAACTGGAAGGGGTGGGACTTGAAACCATATATCAACATGCATATGTTAAAAACAGATCTATTACCACATGTAACATAATCTTCTATAACAATATAATAACAGCTATGAATGAAAAATTGTGCTGTGATGTAATTCATATAGATTTAACTTCAGCATTTCACAGGGTTATACACAAAACACTGATCAATATATAAGAACAACTAGGTATTGATGTACTCTTAATAAGATGGGTAGCCACATGGCTTACAAATAGAACATGACAAGTATACAGCAGTTGGATAGGTGAAATTTAAGGTTGCCATCAGGGTGTCCTATAGGATTCTGTCCTAGGCCCATATGTATTTAGACTGTATCTTTCAGATCTATCTTTTTCATCTGAGGTGTTCTACAGTCTGGATAAAAAGGACTTGAAAATGGGTAAACTGATTACATGGGTTACGGATAGGGCATGTCTGCAAAAGAACTTGACTGAATTGACCATATGAGCACAGGAGAATAATATGCTGATAAATACATCAAAAACTAAGTTTATAAGATTTGGGAGACATAAATTGAAAGGTGAATATTTACCACAGCACATAGTGATTGAAACTGTAGATTCATTTAATGAAATGGGTATCTGGGTAAATCAAGCTTTGAGTTTTTTCTAATCATATCATACAGCTGGTTAATGATAGTTATAGAAGTATATGTTGTACTAAAATATGTATAAAGTCTAGGAAATCAGAAATAATAAAGTCATTGTTTGCTAGTTACATTAGACCCAAACTTGGGTTTGGAATAATGTAATGGAAACCTTTTAACAAAACAAACACGAGTAAACTGGAAAGAGAACAGTGGAAATATACCAAGGGCATCCATGGATGTGAAAATTTACATTATTATGAAAGACTGAAATATCTGAATGGATACAGTGTCTCATATAGATGTTTAAGAGGAAACCTTATCCATATATAAAGGGCATTTAGAGACACTACCTCTGGAAATATATTTGGGGTTATCGAAAAGTAGAAAATCATGAGACAACTTATGTAGAAGATTCTATAGGAATGGGAAGTATACTAATTACATTAAAGCAAGCACTAGTTTAGATATTTTAAGAACAGCCTGGGCAATTACTGTGAGAATAACTGTATTGGTATATTGGCAGGCTGCAAGTGCATTAATGCCATGCCTAAAATATTTGTATCTATATATGTATGTATAGCCAGATTTGGAGCATACATATGATGTGCCCTTTCAATAAGCAAATCCTGCTGTGAAATATCAGCCAAGTTACTTATTTGTGTCTTCATAAAATTAATACAGTTTTTTCCTTCTAGTTTTTTGGTACAGCAGATAATCTCAGGTTTTCCCTATTTGCTCTGTTCTCTAATTCTACCATTTTTGAAACATCTCTTTTTGATCACTTTCATACTCAGCCAACCTTTCCTTCTTTTCAACCTCTGATTTTTTCAGTTTTATCAGTTCATCTGAATATCTGTTTAAAACTTCTTCCATTTCATTTTTCCAGCCTTTTGTTATTTGAGTTTATATACTCCTTCAATGTTTTGCTTATTTTAATCAGCTTTGATCACATTTGATTTGTGTTTCCTCTAGATTACTGGAAGCCATGTCTTGCACCAAAACTGGAGCTTGAACTGCTTTTGCTGAACAAATGCAGGATTCTTTCCAGTCAGTGGTTTCTCTTCACCTTTCCCAGCTGATTTTCTTTCAGGCTCAATTACTATCTTCTTTGCTGGCATCCAGGGATTGTATTTACAAGCCAGTAACTGAATTTAGAGAGCTGAAGTTACGCTGTTGATCATTGTGCAGACATCTCGAGAATGACATTCCATCTAGATAAATGTGCAAAAGCAACATTTAAAATAGGAAATCTGAAGCACCAATTAATACAAAGGAGCTTAAGCAGGAAGTGTATAAATATATGGGAATATATGAGGATCAGCAATGAAGTATAAGCAGATGAGAATAAAGCTCAGTAAAGAACACTTCAGAAGAATAAAACTAATATTGAAAACTGCCTTGACATTTAGGAATAAAGACCAAGCTATAAGTCAGTTTGCTCTTCCTGTTCTAACTTACACTTTTAGGGTCCAAAAAGTGTTTGATCAACCAAACGCCAAAACAAGAAAAATGATTCATGCTTATCAAATGATATATAAAAAAAAATCAGTGTATACCAAGATTATATATTCCTCATTCTGAAGGAGATATGGGCTCCTTAAAATGAATTACATGTATTGATCTGCAGTCATAGGATTGCATACACATCTGCTGACTTCATCAGATCCACACATATTGAAAATGTTGAAACACGAAGAAAAGAAATCTAAGATGACTTCCCTGCTTCGTTTAGCAGAAACATTTCTGTATCAAGTGGAAAGGGAAGGGAAATCAAACCAGAAGTAGACACAAAATTAGAAGTAGACAAAAAAATCAGACAGCAATTGAATGTGCTAAAACAGAAAAGAAAGAATATAAGGAAAATTATCAGATGAAAAGGAAAAAATATTGGAAAATGAATAAATATAGTGGCAAGTACAGAGATCTGGAACAACTGCATGTTGATCAAAATTTAACACAGGACTTGTTAAGGGCAGGTGTATTGAAGCCTAAATTTGAAAGGCAAATAATGGGCCAGGATAGTAGACTACATACACTTTGGTTTACAAAATCCAAGATGGGAGAGGTGGACAATGCAAGTTCTATAAAACAGAACTGGAAACAGTGGTACATCTTGTTGCTGTATGTGATACATTCAAGGCAGATGACCTGTATGTTGAAAGGCACAATAATGCAGCAATGCTGCATTGAGGGTTATGCAAACACTGCAGTATAGAAGTAGCTGAGAAACATTTGATACTTGAGCCAAGAACCATTATACAGAATGATGAAGTTTATATCACATGGGATTGCACATTACCAAGAGTTCAAAAAATAGATGTGAGAAAAACAGATATAGTAGTTAAGAAAAAGACAAAAGTAGCATTGATTACTGAAATTGTCACACCCAGTGATTGTAGTGTCTTATGTACAGAGAGACTCAAAATCATAAAATACCAGGACTGGCAAGCAGAAGTATTAGTAATGCTGCAGAAAGATACTCAGACATTCAAATAGTAGTAGAAATAACAGGTCTAATAAAAATAATTTATAATTGTGGTTAAATATGCTATCAATACATGTATCCCATATATATTACAGAAGGAGGCAATACTATGCACATTGTGGGTGATGAGCAGAGTACTTTTGGCTGACATCAGTGTCTGAAACTATACTAATTTCATAAACTCGAATCATTCCCTGACTTAGGAATGTGGTCCATTCCTGTCATATATCTATCTATATACAAACACACACACACACACACACACACACACACACACACACACACACACACACACACACACACACACACACGCGCACACACACACACACACACACACACACACACACACACACACAAAACCACACAGCACAGCAAGCCCAGAGCACAAGACCAATACTAACAACAGCATACAAAGTACCCAATAACCCTACATACACACACACACACTTAACATTAATGAATAATTAAATAATGCTATGAAACATAAAACCTGCATTTATACAAACATAACAGAAATACATATGCAAAACACAATTCCATAATGATAAGTGCATCTAAACATGTACATAACCACAACATACAAACCAAAACAGTAAACAAAGAAATAAATACATGTAGAAATATACAACACACCTAAAAAGCTACATTATGAAATACACATTACATTAAAGCATACTTGTACCTACAGTTACAAATGTATACATACACTTAATAAACTGCATTAATAAAAACCCTACAGAACTGTACATAGCATGCTACACAGAAAAAAAGGGTAAATGAATATAGGGAAGTGTAGACTGTAATACATTAACATCTGGAACTCTGGAGTATGTGAACTTGTTAGGTGAATCATTACTTCACTGCTCATTATAAAACTGGTACAAAAAAAAACGGGATTACATATTTAATGTATTGCACCACTATTACAGCCCAGAACCCCACATATCCAATATGTGTTTTTGTGTGTTTATACATTTATTTATATATATAAAATTTGTGTATAAGGGAAATATTGTTTACAGAAATCATTGACACTCATTTAATGTAACTTATCTTTCATGTAAAACACATATCCTTGACTATAAAACTGATCATAATATATCAAGTAAATATATCTTCCATTGTAAAAAAAATCTGATTAATAATTATTTTAGTAAAAGTATCTATTAAATTATTATAATTTATTGTTATCGAGTCTTTTACAGCATATTTAATTATAATTTCAAGATAATTAATTTGTGAATTGTTCCAAATAAACTTCTTATACTTTCTTAAATAATTATTAACATTTTTATTAATAAGTAAAGTTTCTGTTTTATCAAGGTTAAACATTAGACTTAATGCTTTTTCAAAGTAATTAATAGACATAGTTAAAATTTCTATTGAAGCTTCAACATCACCATTTGTTATTAAAATGTCATCTGCAAGTAAATGAATTTTACAGGAATAACTTTCATCTATCATGAATCACTGAATTTTACTATTAGATTTCATAAAGTTTGCAAAAGTTTCAATTGCTAGAAAAAATAATAGAGGTGAGAAGGGACAACAGTGTTTTGTACTTTTTAATATTTGAAAGAGCTAGAAAGAAAAGATCCAATTTTAATAAAAGAGAATGAGTTACTATATAGATTAATTATAAGATTTATACAATCTAGGGAAAATTCATATTGGTTAAGTGCTTTGAATAAATAATTCTAATTAAGAGAATCAAAAGCCTTATTTATAGCTAGACTTATTATAGTTAGTTCTTTTTTGTTTTATTAGTCAGATCTATTAAAGTATTAAGCCTATTTATGTTATCCTGAACCTTGCTATGTAGTATAAATCCAGACTGATCATCATTTACAAATCCTGGTATAATAAGGTTCAATCTTTTTCCAAGAACAGACATAAATATTTTGGAATCAACATTTAATAATGAAACAGGATGGTAAGAAGAACTTAAGTTAGAATCTTTATTTGGTTTCAAGACAGGAGATATCAGGGAATATTTCCCAGGGAGGTGGTTGACAAATGTTTAACTTGTTCAAAAACTTTTAATAGGATATTTATAATATTCTCTGGCAATAATTTGTATAATTTTGGGATTATACCGTCAGACTAAGGGGTTTATTTGGTTAATTTGTTGATTTCTACGTCTGTCTCTTTGTTATTAATTTCTTCATAATATTTCCTGAAGCATTCTAGTATGTCTTTTAAATAAGTTGCATTTTTATTTTTATCACCTTGTTTGCAAATTATTTCTTTAATATGATTAGCATTTATTTTTTTCTTATATCTAACAGCCAACCTGTGTAAGCTTTGTTTGGTTTATTAAGTAAGTTTGTAATGTTAATGCTTCCAGATTTATTGATATTATATGGTGAAGTACATCAAGATATTTCTGATTTAATATTCTCAAATCAGCATTTGCTGATTTGTCATAAGGTTTTAAATTGGATTTCAGTTTATCTATATTAGACTGCAAAGACATCAACTCTTTATACCACTCTTTTTTTACATATGTATCAATTTGTAATGCTTCCATATAGATGAACTTTTAAAGAATTCCCATTAAAATTACTTCTGAAACTTCTCCATTATTATTAATTTCAATGTATTGATCTATTTTTAAGACACAATTCCTTAAAGTATTTTTTTATATAAGCAGGGATTCTCTGATAGTAAGTCAAATTACTTGGCTTTAACGTTAACATAAATGTAATAGCATTGTGGTCAGATAAAACACATGCAATTATCAATGAATCTTCAATTTTAGTAAATAAACTAATAGAAGTAAAAACTTTATCAGTGTTTGTCTAGATACCAGATATATAAGAATAATGTGTAAAGTTAGGAGTTAGTTGATTTAATATCACAGATATATCTTAAATGTTCAGAATTAATAAAATGATCTAAGTGTCAGTGTTAATTTAAGAAATATTAATATTTAAAATCATAGAAATATGCAGTTGGAAATGTTAGTAATAAGAATGATATTACATATTTCTGAATATATCAAAAATATCCCAGAAATAATGCATTTCACATTTCTCTATTTGATCAAGACATTTTATATAGTAATTTCTTCTAATTGATCCTACTATAGAAAATAATATACACAGCCTGGTATTTAAGCATTTATATGGAGGAAATAAATAAAACTGACAGCACCTATAATACATTAACCTATAGTCAACATAACACCAATACATATCAAGATTACTTATCATAAAACTTTTAAAACTCATTTAATAACATGGGTGAACAGGTGAAAGTAATAGAATATGGAAGTATAATTAAAAGGTGTTACAATTTAAAATGACATATTTGTGTATACTGTATGTGCTTATATATGCATAATATCTTTACATGGATGTGCATGCATATAACTGTGTGCATGTGTTTATAAATTATGAGTAGATGCTTGATATGCATATTAACAGTTAGAGTGAATATGTTCTATGAATCTATGCATGAGAGTAAATATACGAATGAGTGTTTTATGTGGATGTTTGTTTGTATTATGAATGTATGTATGTAACTATCAATATTTCTAGTACTTGGAATATACATTTAAATTCTAACTTCTGTACAGGAAGCATTCTTTTATATTTATATTTCAAGTATCATGTACTTGCAAATTTACTTGTAGTAATTTTCATGGCCATCTTCTGAAATGTGCAGATCAAGTTTTTTATTCATCATACGAATGGGAGATGAAAAATGCTTGAAATGATTTAAAAGTAAGTTTAGTATGAAATAAAATTACATATTTCACTAACAAATGCAGAATATTTTGAAGAATTAAATCTCCTCATTAATATTATTTTCTAATAATTAGCGAAGTAAACATGAGTAATTAAGGCAACAGATGTTGAGCAGATTGAGGTGTTTTAAGCATCTTCTCTAACTATTTCATTTCTCTCAGAGCAAGTTTATAATTCAATCAAATGTCTATAAAAATCATTTTGTATAAAAAAATAATTTTATAGCAACCAGTGTGCAGAGGTTTGAACCATATGGGAATCCATATAAGATATGCTAGCTTCCTGCATGCTTGTTTTCATTTTCATTTTAGTAAAGAAGTGTTCCTTGTGTTTAACCGTGCAGTTTTGTTGCATTGTACAGATCTTTTCCGCACTGCATCAGGTGTTGGGTTTCACAATTGCATTTCAAGAAAAGTAATAACTGTCTAATTCATTATTATTAAAGTTATATTAGTTTTTCACATTCTTTCATTACACATTAAAACCAGTAATATTGTTTTAAACAAGCATTTTCATCACTATAAATGACATATTCATCAGTACTGTGATGATCTGCTGCATAAGTACATTATATTTACAATGTACTTATATAAAGGATACTACTTTCACTGAACTATAATTAGGATAACCACAAGATGTCACTAAACAGAGATTAGTGTCAGATGTCTTTAAGTCTGTAGATGTCTTATTTTTCTTTTTCCCACTGCATTCTTATTTCCTTTTCTTATTTTCGTTATTCCACTTTTTAGAAGATGAGCATAGAAAATACATGAATATGTTTCAAAATTACCTAGATTCATTTTAAAGGTTCTGCTTTTGTGTTTCTGCTGTTCATTTTAACATTCTTAAAGTTCACTTCCTGTAAATGAGAGTTAAAGTTCAAAATGCATTTCCTGCAGCACATGCAACTTGAACATGGAATCTAGACTGCTATAAGTTGAAGAACAGCTTGAGGTATGTGAAAAAACATTCTAAAGCAATTTAATTAACACTAGGTAGGAAAAGGGACTGAAAAGAAGCAGTTATTATAAATAACCGTCAATATATTCTGATTCTTTGAATAAGAACCTAAATAATGAACAAACACCAGAAAACTTAAGCCTAATAAAAGAAAGTGAAGTAATGTATATAAATGATTTCATGCAGCCAAAACCACTCAACACAATACCCATTGCACATAGAAAAAGCTTATCACATACAGCTACATTCACCAGATAAAATAACCAAAAATAAAAAAACAGATTACTTGAAAGTATGTATAGAAAGTATATAAATTAAGTGGATTAGTTAAACATGTTATTATACACTCCCACATACACATATACATACATACTACTGATTATGTTAGAAAATAATGTTTGAGAATATTTAAATAAAATAATAAAGAGACTTATAAGTAACAGCAATATTAATATATATATATATATATATATATATATATATATATATATATATATATATATATATACACACACACACACACACACACACACACACACACACACACACACACACACACACATACACACACACTATTTCAGATACTGTCAATACACACCCCCATAACTAATACACAATACCCTCTATGTTTGAAAATAACGATAGAGAAAATTAAAATAAATTAAAGGGACTTATAAGTAATGGTAATAATATATATATATATATATATATATATATATATATATACACTATTCCACATACTATAGAGAAAGTATTGTGATAAAGTATAACTTTTTTATTTGTTTTACCTTGTATTTGATGATGAACTGTAATAGATGACAAAACTTGAATACCTGTGAGAATGTTATTTAGGCAAAATAGAAAATGAGAACAGTGTTACTTTTTTTTTTTTTTAGTATTTTTGTCCTTCAAATACTAGCCATTTCTTGTTGCTTGTATTTCACTGATAAGAGTCCAATTCATATTTTCTGACTTATCAAAATGTTTCTTTTTCTGAGAAAAGTCCACTGCATCTTCTAGAAAATTAAAAGTTTTCAGACCTTCTGGTAAAAAGATTCTAATTCTGGCTGGAAAAAAAATTGTTGAGCTCTAATGTTTAACTTATTTAAGTATTTTATGAATGGAATACATGCTTTTTTTTTTGGTTATAACATATGCAGTATAGTCATTGTCAAACCCAATAGTGTTGTTATTTATTTTTATCAGAGAATTAGCCCAAGCAGTCTTCAGTACCAGGTCCTTATCTTGGCTGGAGAGAAATTTTACAATACCCGATCTGGGGACAGGAAGACTCTCTCAATACCAAAAGAGACAGCTTCTGGAAGATTTAAAATTTTAGGTATCCAGTTAATTAAAAACTGCATCATATTGTCTCCTTCCTTTTCCACTATTCCATATATCCTAATATTATTTCTTCTAGATCTACTTTCTAGGTCATCTAGTTTTTCCATAAGCAAAGTATTTTGTTTTAACAGGAATTCTGTGTGATTCTCATTCTCTGCCATTCTGCTATCTAGTTCATTTAATGTGTCTCCTATTGCTGAGATCTAAACAGATTGCTGTTTTATGATGTCTTTTAACATTTCTGTTTGCTTCTTGGAATCTTCTTTTATATTGTCCATTTTGATCTCAAGTTTATCAAATTTAACAGAAAGCTCCTGGATACTGCCCATTATAGACTGTATTTCCTTTTTTACCAAGTTGTCTTGAGAGTTCACTTTTGACAGGCTCATTCTGTCACAACAGTCAATAAAAATTACAGAAAAAAAATCAAAGAAAACCCATAAAAACTTGATTTTCTTTCAAATAGCTGTCCAAGTTTGTTTAAAAGACTCAAAGTGTACAAGAAAATAATTTTTTGTTAAGTTTGTATAATAAAATCCTGTTAGTAAAAAGAAAATAAATTTGTGATGTTAGCAGTTTTCCATCTTGGCCACAAGCCCTGTAAGCAATATTTATTACTTGTCTAATTTACTAGGAGAAAATAATTTTCATTTAGTTCAGTAGATATTAGATGATCTGAGTAATAAAACAATGGGATGGCTGTGAAGACAGCCTGTCTGTGAGTAGTTGTATGGAATCCTGGAATAGCCAGGTCATGTGGGGTAGGAGTGAATGGCATTTGTTATTTTCAACCATCCCACAATGAGGGAGTCACAGTTAACCTGCTGGAACGCAACCAGCACAAGATGCTAGTACAGGATGAGGTTGTGAAGTATTACAAACTAAACCAAAAGTGAATAAAGATAGGCATGCACCTTCTTAGGTGCAGCAATAGTGAAGTCATAAGCCAGTGCAGGGAGGGGATATGGTCAGGAGGGGGTGCTATATGACTGGAAGAACAGCCTGCTTCTTCACACCCAGTTCTAACCTCATGGTGGCATGATTTACCCTGGACAGTGAGTTAATGGGCTACAAGGTTCTCACCCTACCCAGCAAACAAATGAACCTGAATTTTACACCACGTATCATAAGAATAAATAACCTGATATGGTACAGGTAGTGGAGTCACTGGGTGGAATGTATGGGGAACAAAAAAAAAAAAAGAGAGAGGTCAATACCCATTGTAGCTCAACTGTAGAATACACCCAATACATGATTAAGAGTAAGTACTTTACTGCCTTGACATTTGTCTTGTCTGTACTCATTTTTGTCCCATATGCCTTCAGTTTTGCATTCTATCATTTACTAAAGTTCCCACTCAAAGTGTGCTTAAAATGCCACATGATCAGCATACAGCAGCTTTGTTGATCTGAACCTTCCAACCTGTTTGTCAATGTACTCCATTACTAGTATTAATAGCAGTGGACTCAAAACTGAACCCTGATGCACCCCCAATCCCACTAGGAACCCTTCAATGAAGCCACACACAATTTATACTTGTTCAATTGAGTCCTTGTACATAGCCCACATTAATCCTATCAATACTTTCAGGTCTTCAAACCATCACGGGATTACGTGAATCATCTTTTTTTTGGGTTATTGTCTTATACTTTCTGTAAGTCTAGGAATGGCAGGTTGTACCCTTTCCTCATCTCTAGCTTTTTCTCCACTATCTGTCTCACTGCTAAAATCGGGTCAGTTGTGCTGCATCCTGATCTGAATCTGAACTGCTCATCTCTCATCTCTTTCTACTATTCTGTGCATTCATTTATCAGGCATCCTCTCCAGTACTTTCATGCAATGTGACAGACGTTTCATACCTCGATACTGGTTACAGTTGGCAATGTCCCTATTATTCTTGTACACTGGCATTCATAGGTTCATAGGTAGGTAATAGACTATTTGCACAAGGGCCTAAGTAAGCCTAGTCAACAAGGTTCCCTGGCTTACACCCCCAAGAAAGTTATTTTCCTGTGCCCCTCTCAAGAAGAGCCACAGAAGTGATCCCCGGGGTGTATTTCCTATTTCCCAAACACACATCAAGATTTTTCTTGAAGAGTGCTAATGAGGACTTTTGCTTGACATAGATGGGTAGCTTGTTCCAGAGTATGGGAAGTCTCTGGGACAGGAATATATCCCTCCACCATGTCCTGTTTATTGTGGTGACAAGGTTTAGTTCCCTAGAGCGTGTAGCTCAGAGGGATTGGGATTTCTTTAGGTGTAGCATGTCCAACAGCTCTAGATTTGACATAGCTTTATATATTAGGCAGAGATCATCTCAGAGTAGGTGATATGCTATGGAGTAAAGCTGGAGTTTTTTTAAATGATCAGTGTAGGGCATCTGTTTGAGGCCAGTAATCCTCTTTGTGAGATACTTCTGTGGCCTTCCCAGCTGCTGCAGATGTCTTGTGAGGCACATTCTAAAAGGGGTGTTGTACTCTATAATGGGTCTAATGAGTGTCGAGTAGAGGGGAACAATGACCTCTTTTTTCCTGGATGAGAACCCTTTTATGATGAGGTGTGCCACGTAGAAGGATTTCCTGACTGCTGTGGCAATGTGATTATCAAAGGAGAGACTACTGTACACCTGGGTCCCAAGGTCTCTTATCACACATTCGGCATTAAGTAGACTGCTGCCTATGTGGTAGTTCATGGGTACAGAGTTTTTTACAAAGGAGATGACAATGCACTTTTTGGCACTGAGCTTGAGGCCATGGCTCTGACACCAGGCATCTGTCTCAGTGGGGCCCTTCTGTAGGATGTCCAAATCATCTGGGGCCTCAACTATAGCTCCTAGTTTGCAGTCATCTGTGAACTTCATTAGCCAGAGGCCATCTGTGTTAGCCTGTACTTCAGAGAAGTAGATACCAAACAAGGGACATCCCAGGACTGAACTCTGTGGTACTCCACTTGTCATTGGTTTGAAGTCAGATTTGAAGTCTGCAACTTTTACTGTATGGGTTCTGTCAGTGAGCCAGTTGGCAACCCATCTTGTGACGTAGGGATTTATACCTAGGTTAGTAAGCATAGCTATAATTCCAGAATGGGGGATGGTGTCGAAAGCCTTGGTAAGGTCAAGATAGGCTGTGTGAACCACCCTACCTTCGTCTACGGCTTTAGTGACTGCCTCAAAGAAGTCGATCAGTTTCAGGAGGCATGATTTGCCTTTCACAAACCTGAATTGGGTGGGGTCCAGAGTTTGGAGGTTACCAATGTCTTTGTTTATGAGTTCCATGATGATACGTTCCATGGCCTTGCAGACCAGGCTCATCAGGCTAATAGCGTGATAGTTCCCAGGATTGGTGGGTGGCTCCCCCTTTGTGGAGTGGGATAACTGTTGCTGTGCACCATTCAGTGGGCACAAAGCCTGATGTGAGGCTATGATTGAACATGATGCTTAGGTGGGGAGCCAGTTCGTTCTGAAGTTTGTGTAAAACGTAGCCTGGGATGTTGTCCTGTCCCATGGATGCTGTGTTTTTGACTATAGAGAGTACAGCTTTTACTTGTGTCATTGTGATTACAGGGACTCTGCATTCTTCCTGTATAGATATGGGCCCTTTAGAGGGTGAGAGGTGGTAAAGTTAGCACTGAACCTATCTGCCAGGATGTTGGCAATATCAGTTGGTTCTGCAGTTTTCATGCTGTTGTGCTGTAACTCAGAGCAGATCTGAGTGTTGCCATTGAGATTATTGACATAGCTATAGAATGCTTTGTGGTTGTCCCTAGAATCAGTGGCAATTTTGTTTTCGTAGCTAGCTTTGGAGGATCTTATAAGGGATCTCATCTTCTTATTGAGGCTGACCAGGAAACTTCTCCACTCATGGGCTTTTACTCTCTTTTGCAACAGTTTCTTCCTTCTGTTGTAGAGTTTTTCATGGCAGGGGACCACCAGATTGGCTTCCTTTTTTTGTAGGATAGCATCTTGGTTCTGTTTGTGATAGCACGATCCATGCACTCCTTAAAGTGCTTATAGAGTGCATTTGAATAGGATTCAGCACTCGTAACTGTATTGTCCATCTGCATGGGTGTCATGAAGTTCGCCACTTCTGTCTTAAGAAGCATGAAGTTGGCTTTGGAGAAATGTTTTACCATGGTTTCCTTAATGTGGGGTGGGAGTGAGATGTGGATATCTAGGGTGATTAGCTTATGGTCGGATCTGACCAACGAGGAGCTGACTTCAGGTGTGGAACACTGGTCACTCATGTTGGTAATGACTAGGTCTACGATATTGTTGCCCCTGGTGGGGGTGTGGATAAGGTGATCCAGGGCATTGGAATTTATGAATTCCAGAAAGCACTGAGTGATGGCATTGGTACATGAGTAGTTTTCCCAGTTAATGGTGGGGTAGTTGAAATCGCCCATTATTAGGGTGTTTGTTTGAACCCTAATATTTTCAGTATATCAAGAAAAGAGGAGTGGGAATCCTGGGGCATGGTGGGGGATCTGTAGCAAGCAACACTTTGGATTGCAGTTTTGCCCAGTGTTAGTTGCACTTGGATAACCTCGGATGCATTATGCTGTGCAACTAGCCTGGAGGTGTGGATATCCTTAATGAATATGGAAACACCTCCACCTTTGGTGTTCCAGTCCAGGTGAGGTGGCTGAAAAGTGTGGTATAAATTATAGCCTGGTAATGCAGCGGTGCTCTCTGGAGCCTTGAACCAGGTTTCAGTCACTGCACAGATATCGATGTTCTCCATTTTAAGGAGTGCCTCAAGGGAGTGCATTTTGAGATTTAGACTTCTAGCATTGAGTAGCATTACCCTCAGTTTTTGCTTGCCTGTTCCTGTTATGGTGGTGAATTTTTCATTTGAACCTTGCCTAAAGAAGGCACTATAGGGGTGGCAAGAGCCTTAGCCAGTATCTGGAATCCCAGGGGTGACAGGTGCAGAATACTTATTCATCAGCTCACCTGTGGTATGCCATTCCCTCCATAATGTCCTCTCCTAACTCACCCAACATTTAGATCATACCTGCCATGACCTCAGATGAGGCTGCTATTTTCCCCTGACTTCATTTTCCATAGTGCTGTTGTTACTTCTTCTAGGGTGAACTCTTCTTCCTCTATCATCATAAGCAGGGTCTGGCGTAGTGCAGCTTATGTGGGGTTTTCTTCAATTATTAGCTGCTGGAAGTACTCCTTCCGTCTTCCTTTGATCTCCTGTGGACCTGTGAGAAGCTTGTTGCTGGCATCCCTTATGAATTTTCATAGGTTCATAGGTAGGTACTAGGTATCGGCCCAAGGGCCTAAGTAAGCCTAGCCAACAAGATTCCCTGGCTAATGCCACCCAAGAAAGTTAATTTCCTGTGCCCCTGTCGAGCAGAGCCACAGAAGTGATCCCTGGGGTATATTTCCTATTTCCAATCCACTCGTCAAGATTTTTCTTGGAGAGGGCTAATGAGGAACTTTGCTTGACGTAGATGGGTAGCTTGTTCCAGAGTATAGTAAGTCTCTGGGACAGGAATCTATCCCTCCAGCATGTCTTGTTTATTGTGGTGACAAGATTTAAGTCTCTAGAGCATGTAGCTTGGAGGGATTGGGATTTCTTTAGGTGTAGCATGTCCAACAGCTCTGGGTTTAACATAGCTTTATATGTTAGCCTGAGATCTCCTCGGAGTAGGCGATATGTTACAGAGAAAAGCTGGAGTTTTTTGAGATGGTCAGCGTAGGGCATCAGTTTGATGCCAGTAATCCTCTTTGTGAAGTACTGCTGTGGCCTTTCCTGCTGTTGCAGATGTCTTGTGAGGTACATTCCAAAAGGGGCATTGTACTCTATAATGGGTCTAATGAGTGCCGAGCAGAGAGGAACAATGACCTCTTTTTTTCTGGATGAGAACCCTTTTGTGATGAGGTGTGCCACATAGAAGGATTTCCTGACTACTGTGGCAATGTGATTATCAAAGGAAAGACTACTGTACACCTGGGTCCCAAGGTCTCTTATCACACATTCGGCATTAAGTAGTCTGCCGTTTATGTGGTAGTTCATGAGTACAGAGTTTTTACCAAAGGGGATGACAATGCACTTTTTGGCATTGAGCTTGAGGCTATGCCTTTGACACCAGGCATCTGTCTGAGTGAGGCCCTTCTGTAGGATGTCCACATCATTTGGGGACCTGACTATGGCTCCTAGTTTGCAGTCATCTGTGAACTTCATTAGCCAGAGGCCATCTGTGTTAGCCTGTACTTCAGAGAAGTAGATATCAAACAGGAGAGGTCCCAAGACTGAACCCTGTGGTACTCCACTTGTCATTGGTTTGTAGTCAGATTTGGAGTCTGCAACTTTTACAGTGTGGGTTCTGTCAGTGAGCCAGTTGGCAACCCATCTTGTGATGTAGGGGTTTATACCTAGTTTAATGAGTTTAGCTATAATTTCAGAATGGGGGATGGTGTCAAAAGCCTTGGCGAGGTCAAGATAGGCTGTGTGAACCACCTTACCCTCATCTACAGCTTTGGTGACTGCCTCAAAGAAGTCAATCAGGTTCAGAAGGCATGATCTGCCTTTCACAAACCCAAACTGGGTGGGATCCAGAGT
This sequence comes from Protopterus annectens, assembly GCF_019279795.1. Classification (NCBI taxonomy): domain Eukaryota; kingdom Metazoa; phylum Chordata; order Ceratodontiformes; family Protopteridae; genus Protopterus; species Protopterus annectens. Next base: position 18,310,569 of record NC_056742.1, on the reverse strand, counting down.
TTGGAGGTTACCAATGTCTTTGTTTATTAGTTCCATGATGATATTGTTTGATGACTATCTTTCTTAGCTTTCTGTCTTTCTTTGTGCTATCTGCTGAGTTACTATCCAGAAGTTGGTAGAGTACCTTTTCTTTACTATTAAGATTACATTATTAGCTTCTTTGTACCAAACCAGTATTTGTTTTTGGCCTGCTCATATGTTCTGTCTTCCACTTCTTCCTGCACTACTTTCTTTTGATAACTTCCTGGGCTTCTGCATGCCACCACCAGATTTCCTTAAGTACCTTATTTTTATACCAGGTTATTTTGTATATCTGTTCTATAGTCTTCAAACATGCTGTTTTGAGAAGTTGACATTCTTCTTCAGCTCTGTCTATTTCTTTCTGTTATGACTAAATCCCCATTTTTTCTGTATTTTTATTTATTATTTATTTATTTAACATTTGTTTACCGGGGAAGTCCAACTGGGCTAGAAGCCCATTTTCAGCACAGGTCCAAGGAGAAATGCTCTGAGTTCAAGAATGATTTACAATGTTTTAATCTTTGCAAAATAACATAAAACAAGATGTCAAAGTACTGTTAAATTTATTACCATGATTTAAGATGCATTATTCTTTGTAAATGGATATAACAGCAAGATGTCAAAGTACTGTAAGTTCATTATACATAGTTTTCAGTAATAATTAGAATACTACTGGTGGGTAATTTATTTATTTATTTACTTGTCATTTTTTAACCGGGTTAGTTCAACTGAGCCAAGTGCCCATTTTCAGTGGAGACCTGAGGAGAAAAGCGCCAAAAAATGTATAAACAATTACATAAAGACAAGAGTGTACAGAATAAACAATCTGCTTAAATTCAATAGTATACATAAATTCAATGGTACATGTATTGACAGTTGATATAAATTCAACACACTACAGGTAGCAAAAAATAACAGTGATTTAAAGTAAATATTAGATAATACAAATGGCAGGTGTAGGCAAACATAACTAAATTTCGGTGAAGTACAGAAAATAAGAGAAAGAACTTCTGTAGGTCCATGCACTCAATTACACTATGATATTGGTATTACATTGTTTTACTGACAGCTCTTTAGATGGGCAGCATAAATAGTATAACCAAAGAAAAAAGAGAATATATACAATAGAACAGCAGAGAGCATTACTGTAGTCTATTCACAGAGTTTTACTATTAATAACCCTAGGAGCTGCAGATAGCATTACTGAGGTGTAGTCACTAACTTATACCACTGATAACCCTTGGAAGATACAGTTTTAAGGTAAAATAATAGAAGGATGGGATGGGGGGTTAGATAGGGTCCTGGCAAGGACAGGAACTAAAGTTAACAAGGTAATTTTTCAGCTCTTTTTTTAAAGCTGTTTTAGTTTTTAATATTTTGGATATGTGAGGGGAGTTTGTTCTAGGCTTGAGACACTCTACTTTTGTAGAGTAGTTTGCCAATGTTTTTATTAGGTTTGTATACATCAAGAAGGAACTGATTTGAGCTGCAGAGACTATGTTTAAGAGTGTAGAGGGAGATTAGAGAGGAGAGTGAAGGACAGGTGGAGGCATTATTCAGTAGGGAGTGAGTGATCTGTAGTTAGGATAGGATCAGTTGTTGAGGGAATTCAAGCTATTTGAGTTGTTTAAGAGCAAGGCAGTGATGGGTTCTGTGCAGTGGGTTGCAGGCAAATCTAGCTATTTTGTTGTATGCTTGTTCTAATTTGGATATAAAGGAGGCTTGTAGCTGTGTTAGCATTGGAGAGGTATACAGTAGGCAGGAAGGAGCAATGCCTGTGGCAGAGATTCTTTGGAATTAGAAGACAGGAATTTTCTGTTTCTGTAGAGTAGTCCCAATTTTTGATGTGTCTTTTTAATATATTGTTGAACATGGATATCTAATTTTAATTGGTCATCCACTATGATACCAAGGAGTTTTGAACAACAAGAAGAAAAGCAATACGGCTCACAGGTGTACCAGAACTTTTTATTGAGTGCTTTAGTCTGCTTTACAGCTTGACGAAAGCGCTCAGTAAAAAGTTCTGGTACACCTGTGAGCCGTATTGCTTTTCTTCTTGTTGTTCAAAAGTTTGTGGAGTTTCGTCAGGTTACATGATACCAAGGAGCTTAGTATGTGAATCAGTTTTAATGACAATGGCATCAAGAGATGAAATGGTGAAGGTGGATTTGTAGTGAGAGAGAAATTTATGAAGAAAGGGGGGGGAGTTTGTTTTTAGGGTTGAGGATGAGTTGGTTATCTTTTAGCCATTTTTCAATATTGAGAAGTGAGCTTTGAGTTAGAGAATGAAGGTTGAGATGTCATCAGAGAAGGAGATGAGGGTAGAGTCATCAGCATATTGTATAAGGGAGGAGTTGCTACAGGATGAGTGGAGGTTGTTAGTGAAAATGTTGAAAAGAAGAGGACTTAGAATGGAGCCTTGGGGGACTCCAGTTTGGCTAGGTAAAAAAGGGGAGCAGATGGATTACCACCTGATGGACTGTAGCCTATTAGTGAGAAAGCTGATAAACCAGAGACTAGCAGAGGTGGAGAGGTTGAGATCAGAGAATTTAGTTAGTAGTTTAGTGTGAGAAACAGTATCAAAAACTTTTGTGAGGTCAAAGAATAGATAGGAAACAAGTCGGTGTTTGTCTCGAGCTTCAGCAATAGTATAGGTGAAGGACAGAAGTGCAGTGGAAGTAGTGTGACTTGGCCTAAAGCCATGTTGAGTGAAGGTTAGAAGGTTTTCATGAGTTAGGTATTTGATTAGCTGGTTGTGAATAAATTTTGAGGATTTTTGAGAGTGGAGAGAGAATGGCTATGGGCCTGAAATTGGTAGGATCTGTGGCGTTACCTCTTTTGTGTAAAGTTACGGTGCAGAAAGATTTCCAGATGTCAGGGACAATAGACTCTTGAATTGATCTATTAACAAGTATAAAGATAGGGTAGGATAAAGATTCAGTTGCTTGTTTAAGAAAGAGTGAAAGTAGATTATTGGTAGAGGGGGAACATGGTTTTAGTTTAAGCAGAAGTGATTTTTATATAAGCAGTAGGGACTGGTTTAAATGAGAAGATGGTGGTATTGGTGGTGGTGGAAGAGGTAGTAGGATGATTTTTAACTTGGTCAGTGTGGGTTATTTTATGGATAGATTCTATGAAGTGAGTATTAAGTAGTGTGGCAGTTTCTAGAGGAGTATTGTTAGGAAAAAGGGTTAGGGGTGGTAGGTTCTGCAGGGCATAAGATTTTATTAATGGTGTGCTAAAGTTTTTTGGGGGGTTATGTAGTTGAGTGGATTGTGCATCATGGTATTTTTTTTATCTTTGTTAATTTGTTTTTTGGTGAGGTTTCTTAGTTTTTTATATCTTTGGAGCAGCATAGTGGATTTGGTTTTAGCCATTGTTTCCAGATGCTGTCTCTTTATTTTCATAGGGAAGTGAGTCTTTAATGAGCCATGGAGCTTCGTTATATTTTTATTCTAGTTTTTTCAGTGGTGCTAGAGAGTTAAGAATACTGAGTAAAGTGTAATTACATTCTAAAACTGCTTCATGAGGGGGGCAGTGTTGGAGGTTTGACCAGTTTACTAGAGACAGTGTATTGTTAAAGGTTACAGAATCAAAACTGGAGAGATTGCAGCAATCTCTGTATAGGTGGAACATGGGATTTGAAGAGAATATCTTTGCTCATAAATAGGGAGGTGATCACTTGGGGAGTTGGGTAAAGTACTGGGGTTATGGTAGAATATTGGGTCAGAGATTAGGATCCAATCTGGGATGGAGCTGTTGTTTTGGTGTTTACTTAAGCAGGTGGGTGCTGTAATTAGTTGATTGAAGCCATGGAGGTTAATACTACCATTAGGAGATTTGTTTGATAGTTTTTTCTAATCAATATTGACATACCTAAGGATAATTGTTTCATAGGGTACATGGGAAGAAGTCCATGACAGGACAGTTTCAATGATGAGTATATTATTTCCGGGTGGTATACAGATGGCTACTATAGAAAATTTATTTTGTGGGTTTAAGTGACTATTAAGAAAAAGTAGCTCAGCTGTGTGGAAGTCTGGCAGAGATATTATAAGGGGGCATAAGTTAAGTTCCTCGGAGAACAGAATATCTGCCCCTCCCCCCTTTATGGAGAGTCTATCTTTACAGTAGATATTATAGCTGGGAGTAAGATTTCAGAGTTAGAAATATGAGGTTTAAGCCATGTTTCAAATACGGTTAATATATGTGAAGAGTAGTGGGCTATGCAAGAATGCAGGTCAGTTATTTTGTTCAATAGACTTTGGGCATTTATTGAATTGATGGTAATGTGTTGGATAGAACAGGGGGAGGGAGGGGGTGGGGTGAGAAGGATGATGGAGTGTTGTTGGGTTTGAGAGAAGTAGGGGGGCCAGGATTGGAGTGGATGTCCCCATCAGGTAGAGGAGTTTTTGGTATGAGTGAATTTGTAATAGTAGAAATAAGGAGTGAGAGGTTTGTACTTGAGTTTTAGGGAGGTAGTGAGAGTAAGCATTTTGATTTTATAGAGTTGTAAATAGGAGGTGTTGAACAGAGATGGAGAGATTAGAAAGGGTAGTGGGGGATTGGTATGGGTAGTTGGATACCAGAGAGCTTGTGATGCTTGATGGTAGTCAAGTTTAATATGGTGGGTGGTTAAAACTGTGAGGCATAAGAGTTGGGGGGTTGTAAGGCACAGCTGGTACATTTTGTATGTAGAATGTGAATAAATAGTCAATGGGAATGTATATCAGTAATAAAGAGGTTGTATGTAGGGTAAGGTCTCAGAAAGTAGTAACTAATAGAGAATATAGTTAAGGGTAAGGTAGGTCACTGAGAGTAGTAAAGGTGGTAAGTTACTTGAGGTGAGCAACAGAGTAATTCAATTTGTTTGTTTTCTGAGGTGATTATGTAGAGGGGGAGGTGATAATGCGTGATTTGAATGGGGGATGTTGATTGAGGAGGGATTAGAGTTGGGTGGAGACAAAAATTAAATGGATTAAAAAAAGTATTGAGGGTGTGTCTGAGACAAGATGGTTAGAGTATAAGTATAGTGGAGGCAGGGGTGGTAGGGAATGTGGGTAGGATAGAGGAGTGGAGTGAGTCCAAGGGAAGCAAAGGGCAAATGGAGCAGGATGAAACCAAGACCGAGAGATACTGTGGTAAAAAGAAAAACAATCATCAACTTACATTTTAGTAAGTAAAGAAGTAAATTTGCTGGTTATGGGGTAAAATTATTCAATTGCAGTTCACAGGGGGTAATTAAACCAAGAGATAGGCAGCTAAGTGTAGAATAGAAAATACCTTTACTTTAGTTGTGAGGTAAATTGGGATTGACCAAAAATTTAAATTATAACAAAAAGGAGTATATGCTGATTTACAGTCATACAAAACCTCCATTTCCATAGGTAATCAGGGGTCAGGGCTGGGGAAAAAAGTCTAAAGAAATAGAGTCCCAGCAAGGTATGTGTGCCACTAACACAGTTGAAATACAGTACAACAATTAACAGTGTAGGAATGCAGTTTTGCAGATCATACTTTTGTTCAGTTTTCAGGGAGCAAGTAGTCTCTTGGAATGATCGGCTCCTTGCTGATGCAGATGGGAGAACTTATGAAGGCACTGTGAGGGTAGACCGAGGCCATGTGGCTACTGGTTGAGGGCTATAGAGAGAAAAGGAAAGGGTTAGAAAGGAATAATATCACAAGAGGGTGGGAGTGAATCAGAAAGAATAGAGATAAGAAATCAAATTAAAACTAACATAAGAATTAAACAACACTCAGATTAGAACAGAGTAACTGTTTAAAAAATGCAGCAGGAAGCTAAAAAGAAGTAAGGATAAATAGCAAGTAGTTTTGCATAGCCTTACCACTTTAACACCACAGCCTCTGAGAATTCACTACAACTCTGAGTCTATCTAACACTGTCTACACACAGTCGTTATAAGAATTGTACAAAAAAGCCAGCAAACTGTATTTGCTAGCACAATTAAAAGAAACAAAATAAACACATTTAAATATTGTTAAAGACTGGAGGACATTTGTGTGAGACAAAAGAAACAAAGCAAATGTAGTTAATTCAGTTTGCCATGTCTAGCAGAGTGCCAAATATACTGTTGCTTGAACAAAACAGTAAAAAGTGGCATTAACAGAAAATCCAGTCAGGTGGCATCAAATAAGAAAAGAATGAAATGAATAACAAATACACAGCCTTGCAATTAAGTTTTACTCACATGGCTGGCACACCTTGCACGGGTAGGGGATACGTTCCATACGGAATACTGAATAATTAAAAAATGGCTCAGTTGATGCAGCCTCTACTTATAGATTAGCTCTAGGTACAGAGGTGGGTGGGGAGGAGTCAGCAGATATGTGGCTGACTGTAAAGCTCGCTGTAGTATAGTAAGGGACAGAAACCAGGACCGAGAAATACCACTGTAAAAAGAAAAACAGTCACCAGTTTACACGTAAGTAAAAGAAGTACTATTGCTGGTTATGGGGTAAAATTACTCAATTGCAATTCACAGGGGGTAATTAAACTGAGAGATAGGCAGCTAAGGATAGAACAGAAAATATCTTTACTTTAGTTGTGGGGTAAATTGGGAATGACCAAAAATTAAATTATAACAAAAAGGAGTATTTACTGATTTGGGGGGAGTAGAAAGAAACAGGGTCCTGGCAAGGTGTGTGCACTTGAAATACAGTACAACAATTAACAGTATAGGAATGCAGTTTTGAGGGACATACTTTTGCTCAGTTTTCAGGGCTGGTTTAAGTACAAGTAGTCTCAGTATGGGGAGAAGTGATCCCTATAAGATGACTAACATAGAATTTTCAGAAAACATAGGTACCTACAATTGGATTTACAGTGTACAGTATGTAAATTCAACAGGTGGGCCATCGATTGACCCCTGGATGCAAGTGATGACAGCAAGATGACTAACTAATATTACATGAGAGGAAGCATCTATATCTAAGTTTGACAAATTGCTATACACACACACACACACACACATATATATATATATATATATATATATATATATATATATATATATATATATATATATATATATATATATTCCTGATGGTATAAAAGAGAGAGAAGATTGGATGGAATAGAAAAGTGGGAGGATTAGAGTGGAATAGAGGTGAAAGTAGTAGGGGTGAAGGAGAAAAGATGGTTGAAGGGTGGGGGTGGGAAAGTCTTTCAAGTGGAGGACAAGAATGTAAGATGAGATTTGAACTGTAGATAAATGAGAGAAGAGGCAGGAAATGAAAGGGGTGAGTACATCAGTCACCCAGGGGAAGTACATGAGCAGAGCCAGTAATTAATGTGTGCCATGAGAAGTTATTTAAATTTTGTTGGGTTTGGAGTATTATGGATGTGTTGGGGGATGGAGTTCTAGGCTTTGGAAATAGTGTTAGAGGAATGAGAACCTCCAAAGCTGTTATTTGATTTGGTGACATTTAACAGGAGTTTGTCAGTAGATCTTAGTGTTCTATTATTTGAGTAGGGTTGAATGAGATTTTGGAGTGCTGGGCATTTGTGTGGTTGATTATGATGGTATGGGTAGCTGTGAATTGATTTAGGGTAAGAGGATGGGTAATTCTAACCATTTTTGTTGGTGTAGAGCTGCACAGTGGTGGGGATCTATATGATATGTTAGTGACAAATATGCTAATTTTGTGGTAGCATGCCTCATGTATGGACAGGTCAGTCTTTTAATGTTAGTGAAGAAGATAGGGGAGGTGTACAGCAGTGTAGAAAGAAGGTGGGTCCTGGCAATTGCAATTTAAATACTACAAACCCAGACATTTTCATTACCAGACACGTCTAACTAAGTACAAACCAAAACAACTTATTCCTTATCTCACTTACCTCTGATTAGCTGGTGACCTTCACCCTAATCCAGGACAAAACTTCTCTCCTACTAACCACACTAGCTCCCACAATAATTCCACCAATAAATACCTCAAATTCTTCACCATCAACGCCCAAAGCCTAAAAAATAAAACAACCCACTTTCATGCCTGGCTCACTCACAACTCAACTGACATTGTAGCCATCTCTAAAACCTGGCTAAATCCTCACATAAGTGACTCTGAATTCCTTCCCCCTAGATTTCAATCACTTTGATCCGACCTCCTAAGTACTCAAGATGGCGGTGTCACACTAGTCTACTCCAACCAGCTGTCCTTTACTCCATATCCTAATCCCATCCCTTCTTTCAAGACATCCTGTCCTGGGCCTCCTCAAATATTAAACTGGAAACCTACATATTGGGTGATGTAAATATAGACTGGAACAAAATCAACAACCCTAACCCCACCATGTCAATCAATCTATTTAACTACACTCAACTTACTAACACCATCACTAGACACAACAAAACCAACCCCCCAGGCTCCATACTAGACTGGATCCTAGTATCTCATCCCAGTAAATTGATACAATCTGGTGTCATACCAGACCCATTAGGAGACCACCTCCCTGCCTTCACCCATCGAGCTTCCCTCATCCACCCACACTCCCACCAGTTTATCCACACTCGGAACCTCTCTAACTTTAACCCTACTACTTTCTCTGATTCATTCAGGAATACCAATTGGAACCCCCTGAAAACTCTTCCATTAGACTCAGCCATTGACTTTTTCAATTCAACTTTCTTAAATGTCCTTAACTCCCTAGCTCCAGTAAGAACAAAAAGAGTAAAAACTAAGACCACCCCGTGGCTTACCAAAGACACCAAAAAGATTATGCTACAAAGAGATAAAACCTGGGAAACATACCTCCAAACTACTAATCCTTTAAACACAAACTGAGAAAACCAAAAAGGGACCAGGAGCAGTACAACTTTCGCCAAAAAAAACAATACGCCACAGGATCCTGAACTTTAATACACGTAAAGCGCTTTTCGTCTGCTCAAAAAGCAGACTTCATCAGACAAAATATAAAACATAATGGTGTGATTTTATAGCTGAAGTGACATCACCAAATACACCAATTAAACAATTTACACCATAAATTAATTAATTCAATTATTTAAAGGAGACTTGCTTTATCTATACATAATAGCTTAACCCCACAAAGCTCCACGTTAGTTAGAAATGCATACAAATTATATAAGTATATGAAATATATGGAATTATACCAAAGTAAAGTATGGAATAATTCATATACATATACATATATACGGAAATTAGTTAAAAGTAACTAGCATTAATAAAATAGATAACTATAAAAGTATATTTAAATCTAGATAAAATTAATAAACTAATCATGCACATTATAAATTTAAATAATGTCCATAAGTATATATAATGTCCATAAATATATGAATGACAAATTGCCCACATAAACTGTTCATGGGCTCTTGTATAATGATAAATATACTAGCAACTAGAACTAATACCTCAAAATCATGTAATAAAAAATACATATTATTGTACATATTGATATAAAAATTACATATTATTGTACATATTAAAATAAAAACAAATGTTAAATCACCAATAACAAGAAACATACTATTGGGTGACTAAAAACACGTATTACTACGCAGGTTAAGAATGGGAATTCTATACTAGCTGTCCTATCTTGTAAGGCTCTTCAGTTTTAATATGCAACTAATAGAGCAACTATCATTTAAACCTCGATGGGCGTAAGCATTTAATCTAATCCGCCATTTAAGTTCAAGTTCTTCAAGCAGCAGTTTAGAAGGAGCACCTCTTTTATTTTCCAGTACTTGGTCAATGACCATAAATTTAAAAGAGTGGTCACTAAAATTTATTATATGTTTGGCTAATGCGTTTTCTTGTTTCCTCTTTCTCATTGCGTATTGATGTTCGTAAATGCGTTCTCGTAACTTACGTTCAGTCTTCCCAACATAGAATCCTGAACATTTCTGGCATTGAGCCAAATATACGACCATGCCAGTGTTACAATTCGCTCTGCAACGCAATTCGAAACACTTACTATTGATGAAGAATCTGTTGGACTCATTTATATATTTGCAATAATTGCAATTTTGGCATTTATACATGCCTGGTGTTCTTGTAAAACTACTACTAATACCTTCAAGTAGTGTTTTCATATTCCTGCCTCTCCTAAAAGTTATTTCTGGATGGCATCCTACCTTACTGGTCATACTAACATTGTTATTAAATATGCACCAGTTTTTCTTAATAATGTCTATTAAAAAGTAACTATTAGTCTAATATGTAAGGATTAGCCTAGGATTGGTAGTCAGTGCTAGGTCGTGACAATTGTTGACTGCATTAGGGGTGGTGTTAGACATTGTATGACACTCGCCATGAGTTGATTTACTCAGAATGGGTTGGTATATACAGTATTTTTCTTGTTATTGGTGATTTAACATTTGTTTTTATTTTAATATGTACAATAATATGTAATTTTTATATCAATATGTACAATAATATGTATTTTTTATTACATGATTTTGAGGTATTAGTTCTAGTTGCTAGTATATTTATCATTATACAAGAGCCCATGAACAGTTTATGTGGGCAATTTGTCATTCATATATTTATGGACATTATATATACTTATGGACATTATTTAAATTTATAATGTGCATGATTAGTTTATTAATTTTATCTAGATTTAAATATACTTTTATAGTTATCTATTTTATTAATGCTAGTTACTTTTAACTAATTTCCGTATATATGTATATGTATATGAATTATTCCATACTTTACTTTGGTATAATTTCATATATTTCATATACTTATATAATTTGTATGCATTTCTAACTAACGTGGAGCTTTGTGGGGTTAAGCTATTATGTATAGGTAAAACAAGTCTCCTTTAAATAATTGAATTAATTAATTTATGGTGTAAATTGTTTAATTGGTGTATTTGGTGATGTCACTTCAGCTATAAAATCACACCATTATGTTTTATATTTTGTCTGATGAAGTCTGCTTTTTGAGCAGATGAAAAGCGCTTTACGTGTATTAAAGTTCAGGATCCTGTGGCGTATTGGTTTTTTTGGCGAAAGTTGTACTGCTCCTGGTCCATTTTTGGTTTTCTCAGTTTGTGTTTAAAGGATTAGTGGTTTATGGCATCAGGTACTGCGAGCAGCGTCAGCGATTTTTCGCCTAACACCACTCCAGCAATATTGCAGAGCTGTGATAGTGCTACGGCTACAGCACCAGCAGGGAATGGTATGCCGATACAGGATCTCTCTTTATTTGACTCTATCCTCCAGCGCATGGACTCGCTTTGTGCGAGACTTGACTGTATAAACTCGCAACAGCAGGAGATGAAGAATTTGGTTTCTTTGCTGCCAGGATGTTCTGGTAGGAGTTTAACTAACCCCACAATAGCGAACACAGAACTAAGATTTGGGTCTGGTAACCGAGGACACCAGACAGAGGAGCATATTGAGCGTGACTCACCCGGAAGTGTGAGTGCTAACCTGAACAGCGCTGCATTGCCGGAATCTACCAACATTCAACCAGGAACGCCAGTTGTTGATCTTAATAACTTTTTAACTAATTCTGCCGATGCACTGAGGAATTCTAATACAGCACCTATAAGAGGGCAAAACCATCCGAATCAACTAAACTTAACATCGCGTAGTGGAGAAACCAGCGACCTCCCTGTGCTTGGTAATTGGTTTGCTGAGGGATTTACACTTTCTAGACAAAATTATTCAGTAAACCCTGAACGGACACCTTCCAATACTGATGGGCCTGAGGTAATTAATACTTTTGACATTGTTACTAAGCTCAAAGTATTTGATAAAACCTTAGTAAAAATTAAAAAGTTGCAATTGGAAATATCTTATTTTAAGGAATGCCTATTATGTAAAGTTATACCAAAAGGGCTTAGGCATTTTCAGTTTCCTACTGGGTTGGTCCCCAACTCAGGATTCCACAAAGAATTAATTGAACTTTTTGACAAACAAGGGTTCGACTTACTAGAGCTTATGATTAAGCATTATAGTGTATGCGTGACTGATTTAAACAATGAGGCTACCTGTTTGGACTCTGATATAAAGCATCATGATGAATTTGCCAGATATAAGTTCGATTACAGTCGCAGTTTCAACAGTATAGACAATTATTTAAATAAACTTGCAGCTAACAAAATCAAGAAGTTGAACCGTGACTGCAAAGCATATGAGCAGGGCACGGCATATCCTCTTCCAGCTGTTTCTCAAATATGGCAAAACCCTAAACCAGCCAATGGACGTAGTGCTATTAATACAGGCAACATTGGTACATTTATTAACAAATCTAGTACCCAACCTAGCACTTCTGTACCAATTGAACTGGATACAACAGATGTTGAAATGCAATTTGAACAACCCATTAGGAGAAGTGAGAGACTACAGAACCGTAGAGCACAATATACTAATGGAGGTCACCCTAACACTTCAGGCTATCCCCAGGGTTTTCAGGACGCCAACCGCTTGGGAGCTATTCCCAAGCAACGGAACAATTACCACCAGAATCAGGGGAACTTGCAGAGGTACCAACAATGAAGGCCATGACAGTGACACCAGTCAGCATTGTTAGTTACCACAGTAAATGTCATGACGACTACAATGCCGAACCAGTGATTGTGGACAATATAGACACTTTGACTATGTTAACTGACTGCAACTTAAATATTGATGTTGTCACTGATGAAAATAATTTAGAGCTTGATAATACTATTTCTGAAATGGACTACGACAGAGGTCCTTCAAAACCTATCATCACAACAAATAGTACTGGTGATTTTCACATTTACAACTTTTCAGATGTCCCAATAGGCAGTGAGTTAGCAGAACTGTTGGCCAAAGGATATACTTATGTACCACAGCACAAATTTAACTTAGTAAACACTATAGTAGATATTAAGTTATTTACACGTAAACTCAATTTCAATTTGATGTTTGGTAATAATCCCAACAACCTTGCGAAGGACACTCTGAGGGTCCCCAGTACATATAACCCCCCACTACATCCCACCATTCAGTGTTTTGAGAATATGTGCGAATTGGATTTAAGGCATACATTTATACCTCCATACAGTTACGAACAAGACAAGATCTTTAAACAAGAACTTGAACTAATTGAGTTTGTCAAATCACATAATTTACGCATTTGCAAACCTGACAAGGGTGGGGGTGCAGTGATTTTTGATAAAGTTGATTACTTTGACCGTATGTCAAGACTTTTAGATAGTGACGCTTATGAATTAAGCTCTAAATCAGAAATTAAGAAAGCTTATAACATTATTAAAAATAGCCTTGAAGATATGCTTAACAATGGTTGCATTGATCAAGATCAATTTAATTATCTAAAGACCATGTACCCAAGGTTCCCATGTATATTTGGGATACCCAAGATACACAAGGGGTTAGACAATCCACCCATGCGCCCCTTAGTGGATGGACGAGGATCCCCGACTTACACTTGCGCCAAGCTAGTGGACTGTATTTTACAAAAGTACTTGGTGCAAGAAGACCAAATTTGTAAAGATTCGTGGTCATTTTTGGCCAAAATATCAGAACTTGAATTCGATGATAAAAGTAACTTTTTAACCGTTGACGTTAAAGACTTATATACTTGTATACCTTTGAATATAGCCACTGATTGGGTGGCAATACATTTAAAGAAGTGTAAAGCGTCAACGGTTGAAATAGCATTAGTATTAGAACTGTTGGACATAATATTGTACAATAATTATTTCATGCTAGGAGATAATTTTTACCTTCAAAAAGTTGGGGTAGCCATGGGCTCACCGTGTGGGGCCAGCATAGCCAACATGGTAATGGCCCATTGGGAAAGGGAGCATATCTTTAACAATGAGACATTGATGGGAAAGATTAAGTACTACACTCGCTATCTGGATGACATTTTTATTTTGTTAGAAGGAGAAGAAATAGATAGCATAATGGTTTTGGATTACCTGAATACTACTACTGACTTCTTGTCTTTTACATCTTCCTTCAGTAATACTGCAATAGCGTACTTGGATATATGGCTAATGAAGAACGATGACTTAAAAGCCTTTGTGGCAAAGATTTATAGGAAGGGTACATACTCTAATTCATTCTTACATTACAGTAACTGCCACCCTAATTACCAGAAAAGATCAGTAATTAAGGGGCAACTAGTAAGGGCAGCCCGTATCACTAGCTTGGATGTCGATTTCTCTAGTGAGTGTGAGTTATTAACTAATATGTTCATAGAGGGTACCCATTGCAATTATTGAATGCCTTAGTTAAAGAAGTCAGAGACAAAAGGGGTAGAGGTATATACCAACCCATTCTGAGTAAATCAACTCATGGCGAGTGTCATACAATGTCTAACACCACCCCTAATGCAGTCAACAATGGTCACGACCTAGCACTGACTACCAATCCTAGGCTAATCCTTACCTATTACACTAATAGTTACTTTTTAATAGACATTATTAAGAAAAACTGGTGCATATTTAATAACAATGTTAGTATGACCAGTAAGGTAGGATGCCATCCAGAAATAACTTTTAGGAGAGGCAGGAATATGAAAACACTACTTGAAGGTATTAGTAGTAGTTTTACAAGAACACCAGGCATGTATAAATGCCAAAATTGCAATTATTGCAAATATATAAATGAGTCCAACGGATTCTTCATCAATAGTAAGTGTTTCGAATTGCGTTGCAGAGCGAATTGTAACACTGGCATGGTCGTATATTTGGCTCAATGCCAGAAATGTTCAGGATTCTATGTTGGGAAGACTGAACGTAAGTTACGAGAACGCATTTACGAACATCAATACGCAATGAGAAAGAGGAAACAAGAAAACGCATTAGCCAAACATATAATAAATTTTAGTGACCACTCTTTTAAATTTATGGTCATTGACCAAGTACTGGAAAATAAAAGAGGTGCTCCTTCTAAACTGCTGCTTGAAGAACTTGAACTTAAATGGCGGATTAGATTAAATGCTTACGCCCATCGAGGTTTAAATGATAGTTGCTCTATTAGTTGCATATTAAAACTGAAGAGCCTTACAAGATAGGACAGCTAGTATAGAATTCCCATTCTTAACCTGCGTAGTAATACGTGTTTTTAGTCACCCAATAGTATGTTTCTTGTTATTGGTGATTTAACATTTGTTTTTATTTTAATATGTACAATAATATGTAATTTTTATATCAATATGTACAATAATATGTATTTTTTATTACATGATTTTGAGGTATTAGTTCTAGTTGCTAGTATATTTATCATTATACAAGAGCCCATGAACAGTTTATGTGGGCAATTTGTCATTCATATATTTATGGACATTATATATACTTATGGACATTATTTAAATTTATAATGTGCATGATTAGTTTATTAATTTTATCTAGATTTAAATATACTTTTATAGTTATCTATTTTATTAATGCTAGTTACTTTTAACTAATTTCCGTATATATGTATATGTATATGAATTATTCCATACTTTACTTTGTTATAATCATATATTTCATATACTTATATAATTTGTATGCATTTCTAACTAACGTGGAGTTTTGTGGGGTTAAGCTATTATGTATAGATAAAACAAGTCTCCTTTAAATAATTGAATTAATTAATTTATGGTGTAAATTGTTTAATTGGTGTATTTGGTGATGTCACTTCAGCTATAAAATCACACCATTATGTTTTATATTTTGTCTGATGAAGTCTGCTTTTTGAGCAGACGAAAAGCGCTTTACGTGTATTAAAGTTCAGGATCCTGTGGCGTATTGTTTTTTTTTGGCGAAAGTTGTACTGCTCCTGGTCCCTTTTTGATACCTTCAAACTAAACAACCAAACATCTTACTTAAATACAAACAACTAAGAAACCTTGCCAAAAAACAAGTTATCAAAGATAAAAAGTCCTACTACATCAAAATGCAAACAAATCATGCAAAAAACCCAAAACAAGTTTGGAACTCTATCAACTCTCTCCTTAGGCCAGGTACTAAAAACAATCCCTGCCCCGACACCAGCAAATCTGACCTTGAAATTGCCTCACTATTCAACACCTTCTTCACCACTTCTATTGCTGAGCTAACCAAGACCTTTACCAACAACAACCCTCAACCCCACCCCAACCAAACATCCTCTCCCTCCTCTCCCCCCTACTTTTAAACTCAAACCCATCTCCACCTACCAAATAAAGAAACTTCTCTCTAAACTAAAGCCATGCTCCAATGCCCCCGACAACATTCCCTTCTCCATCTTAAAACTAGCCTCCAATGGTATTGCTCTCCCTGTTAGCATCCTGATCAATAGATCCCTACTTGAATCCTATGTACCCAAACTATGGCGCTCTGCATATATTCTTCCACTTCACAAGGGTGGCAAAAACTGTAACGTATCTAATTTCCATCACATAGCCATCCTTTCCCCTCTCTCTAAACTCCTTGAAAAATGCATCCACCTTCAGCTCTTGCCATTCCTTACCAAACACCAGCTACTCTCTCCTACCTAACATGGCTTCTGTCCAGGACATAGTACCAACACCGCCCTTCTCTCCTTCTTACATACTGTCAATTTAGCCCGTGACTCTGGTAATTTAGTATCCTCAGTTCTGCTGGACTTTTCTAAAGCTTTTGATAACATCTCCCACACCCACCTTCTAAATCATCTGCCTAATCTCAGTATCTCCCACAAAACTGTCTCCTGGTTCTCCAGCTATCTTTCCAACAGGTCCCATGCTGTCAAATGGGGCCAGGGCACCTCCACCTTCTGTCCTTCCCCCCACTGGAGTACCCCAAGGATCCATACTTGGCCCAATTCTATTTAACGTCTTTATTAATGACTTTTACAAGGCCATACCCAATACTAAAATTGTTCAATATGCTGACGATTCTACTTTGATCTGCTGCACCTCCAACTTAACAAATCTCCAACTACTGACACAAACAGCCTTCTCAACTGCCGAAAACTGGATGCTCCAAAATCACCCCTCATTAAATGTTAACAAAACTAAAATCCTTCTATTCTCTCCTTCTAAGTCCTCCCCTGTTGATAAAAACTCATTCCAAATAACCAGCCATAACAACTCCATTTTACAGGTCATTCCCTCTGCCAAACTTCTTGGTATAACCATTGATGAACACCTAAAATGTAATACTCATGTCCAGCTAAACATAAAGAAAACCCACATAAAACTCAGCCTACTTTATAGAAACAACCACTTCCTCTCTCCTTCTACCAGACTAACTCTCGCCACTACTTATCTCCTTCCCTCTCTACTGTATGGCACCCCTCTGCTTAATAATTTATCCTCCTCACTATCCTCCAAACTAGATGTATGTTACAATAAAATCTCCAGATTTGCTACCAAAAGTCAAATCTTCCTCTCATCACTGTTCCTTCCTTCACTCATTAAACTGGCTTGAACTCCATAACCAACTTGACTTTCTCCAAATCATGACTGCCTATAGACTACTATTCCAACCTACCAAGTGCCCTGCACTATCCAATATCCTACAACCATATACTCCCCATAGAACACTTAGATCTACCCACCAAAACCTAATCACCATCCACAAACCCAAGCGCCCAGCTGGTCAACTTCTGCTTTCCTTCACCTTAGCCAAAAAATGCAATGCTCTTCCCTCCACTATTAGGACTTGCGATAACCTCGAAAACTTTAAAACTCTTCTTCATTCTCACCTTTACTCAAACAGGAAATGCAACTGGACTCTTCATCCTATATCTCTCAAGGTCTCCTCCACTTTTACTCCTGGCTAACCTCTCACCTAGCTAACCACCTTGCTCATTTGTATTATGTATATATATATATATATATATATATATATATATATATATATATATATATATATATATATATATACTGTAAAATCTAACCTCAAGGCCATTTGCCTGTCTTTTACACCTTAACAAAATTGTAATTGTTTGTTTCTTTATGAATGCTACCTGTTTATTTGTCAGTAATGCAAAGTTTCTTAGTAATTATTCATGCAACTATGTATTGTTGGAGCTTTTCTCCCCGAGCCTCCACTGAAAACCGGCCCCCCGAGCCCAGTGGACCTCCCCGGTAATCAAACTGGAATAAATAAATAAATAAATACATACATAAATTGCTAGTCTGGTGGAGTTGGCTAAAAATGGCTTGTCTGTGTAGAGTGAACCTAGTTTAATGTGGGTCTTTTTGATGCCTACTGCTGTGTTTATCAAATCTCAAGCTTCTATTGATGGTGACACCAAGAAGTTTGGTATGAGAGACAGGTTCAATTATGTTTTGTTAGATGAATAAATGAGAAAGGGTGATGGAAGATCTGTGGACTTGTTATTGGTGAAGAGCATTCATTTGGTTTAATTTTGGTTTAAGATGAGCTAAAGGCTGGAGAAGCAGGATTCTATTGCTGAGAAGGATTTTTGTTTTTTTTTTCTTGGAGTTGTGGGAGGGAGAGTACAAACTAGACTGGTATCTGCTTATTGAATTATGTTTGCAAGGTGAGTGGCAGCATGAAGTTTATTGACAAAGATGGTGACGAGAAGTGGCCCTAAAACTGATCTTGGGGGACATCAACTGTAATGTGTAGAGGGGATGAGACTTTGTTTTGCCACATATTTATGATCACACTTGGTATACAGTACAGTTCCCATTTATTTTTCTATCAAAGTGCTTGCCTAATTTCATTAAACTTTTATAGCTCCTCTAGAAATCTGCAACTACTCAAAGTATAGTCCCTTATCTACATCTCTGAACAAAATTCATTTAGTAAGAGCTAAACATGATTTAAAAATAGCAGAGTTCCAAAATACTAGGCAGTTATAGACAAATTTGTTTCACAGTGCTACTGTCTGTATTGTCAGATTTTATTTTTGCTTTGTTCTTCTTATTACACTAGTTCAGCAGGTATTTCAGTTTCAGAAAATATGAGCAACTAGATGTCATACAGACATTATCCACTTACAATAATTGCATAAGCAAATGTACAGTTTCATTCACATATTAGACTGGTAATGCATATACTCACCTTTCATGCCTCAGCAGCTTGTCAAATATGCTTGGCAAAAGTTAATTCTGCTTTTAAATGAAAAACAAATGTGCTTGAGTGAAATAAAATATACTAGCAAAACTGCAGTAAAATACATTACTGAGAAGTAATTGAAACTAGTTGCAGGTCATAGGTTAAATTCCTCGTTGTACCAATACGCTAAAATTCAAAGTGCTGACATGTACATGTACAGGAATCACCTGAATCTTTGCATGGTTATTTTAGACGCAGTAACATTGTGCAAACACCCAGAACAAAAGGTGCATTAAAAATTACATGACAGCTAGTTAATCAGTTTCATATCATATTTCTTTGGCTTTAGCCTGAAGGATAAAAATCTGCCAAGTTAGAAGCCAACATAGAATTTATCTGACATAGTTGTGTGAGGCATTGTCAAATTAACATACATTACGGCAGATAAACTGTCATTTAGAATACTGGCATGTAAAGTAGAGTTTGTAGGAGGCCATAGAGACAGAAATGGGAATGAAGTCAAAACATTTCAGGTGAAAAAGTACTAA
This sequence comes from Protopterus annectens, assembly GCF_019279795.1. Taxonomy (NCBI): domain Eukaryota; kingdom Metazoa; phylum Chordata; order Ceratodontiformes; family Protopteridae; genus Protopterus; species Protopterus annectens. The sequence goes on along the minus strand of NC_056742.1, from coordinate 18,291,027 downwards.
AATAGGACCTCAGAGAACTGTCCTTGTTTAAAGATTCCATAAAAAATATATAACATTTATTGTGAATTTAATTTCAGGAGCATGATTCAAAGATAAATTTTGCTGGAAAAATGCAGTTATCGACTGGACTTTTGTTTATCAGTTCATACAATATTTAATACAGGGTGCATTACTGATAAATCCTACTATATGCCATATTTCTTTCAACTCTGTCAGAATTACTTTGTGAACGGTTGGCTTGGAATTAGATAAATGTATTTTATTGAACATTATGAAACAGAAGGATATTTGGCAATGCATTCCTTAACATCGTTTGTTTTGTCCTTCTTATGATCTCATGCACAGTCATTACAACCTCCTTCTTACTACAAATGAGACTATTTAATGAGTTGCCTCAAACAACTTCATTGCCATTTATTACTCGTAGAATCCCCCATCCATCCTTCAGTCAGCCCTAGGAAAGAAATTAAATCTTTCAGTTATAAATGCCACACTGACATTCCATTCAAGTAATGTGTTAAGATGATACATGCTTCAGATATCCCCTCCCCCCACACCCCAATGGGCTCTTAGCATTTTTTATCACCTTTGTCCTTTTCTGTAAAGCTACAATGAAGCATGACCTACCACTGGAATGGAGGTCATCCTGCATGCACTCTCTATAACAATCTCCTCCATGAAAGTCTTAAGGCTAGTGAGATTATTATTTCCCTGACTTCCATCTGAGCTCGATTATTACTGCCCAAGCTAAAGCTGTCTACATTAGAGTAATCTGTCATCAGTTTGATCCCTTATTTTTATATGACTTTTGTGTGACCTGATCTCACATGCATATCCTGGTCAACATTGGTAAAGTTGCCAGCCCAGGCCATCATCAGGTTAGATGCAACATCCTGCTGTGATCAGATTCTGTAGACTGGAGTATGCTAGAAATTAGAGTCATATGGAGTTTTAACCAGAGCATTTAATGAAATCTTGGAAAGTGAGAGGATGCCTGAGGAGTGGAGAAGATGTGTTTTGGTACAAATTTTTAAGAATAAGGGTGATGTGCAGGGCTGTAGTAACTACAGAGGGATAAAACTGATCAGTCACAGCATGGGAAAGAGTAGTGGAAGCTAGGTTAAGAAGGGAGGTGATGATTAGTGATCAACAGTATGGTTTCATTCTGGGAAAGAGCACTACAGATGTGATGTTTGCTCTAAGGGTGTTGATGAAGAAATATAAAGAAGGTCAGAAGGAGTTGCATTGCGTCTTTGTGGATTTAGAGAAAGCATATGACAGGGTGCCTAGAGAGGAGTTGTGGTATTGTATGAGGAAGTCAGGAGTGGGAGATTAGTATGTAAGAGTAGTACAGGATATGTATGAGGGTAATGTGACAGTGGTGAGGTCTGCATTAGGAATGACAGATGCATTTAAGATGGAGGTGGGAATCACATCAAGAATCAGCTCTGAGTCCTTTCTTATTTGCAATAGTGATGGACAGGTTAACAGATGAGATCAGACAAGAGTCCCCGTGGACTATGATCTTTACCGATGACATTGTGATCAGTAGTGAGAGTAGAGAACAGGTTGAGGAGACCCTGGAGAGGTGGAGATATACTCTAGAGATGAAAGGAATGAAGGTCAGCAGGACTACGACAGATTATGTGTGTGAATGAGAAAGAGGATAGAGGAATGGTGAAGATGCAGGAAGTAGAGTTGGCAAACGTAATTGAATTTAAATACTTGGATCAACAGTTCAGAGTAATGGTGAGTGTGGAAAAGAGGTGAAAAAGAGAGTACAGGCAGGGTGAAGTGGGTGGAGAAAGAGTGTCAGGAGTGAGTTGTTTCAGACAGGTAACAGTAAAAGTGAAAAGGAACGCCTACAAGAGGGTAGTGAGACCAGATATGTTATATGGGTTGGAGACTGTGGCATTGACAAAAAGGCAGGAATCAGAGCTGGAGGTGGCAGAGTTAAAGATGTTAAGATTTACATTGGGTGTGACGAGGATGGACAGGATTAGGAATCAGTATATTAGTGGGTCAGCTCAGGCTGGACAGTTTGGAGACAAAGCCAGAGAGGTGAGGTTTGGATATGTGCTGAGGAGGGATGCTGGGTATATTGGGAAAAGGATGCTAAGGATGGAGCTGCCAGGTAAGAGGAAAAGAGGAAGGCCTAAGATAAGGTTTATGGATGTGGTGAGAGAGGACATGCAGGTGGTTGATGTGACAGAGCAAAATGCAGAGGACAGGAAGTAATGGAAACAGATGATCTGCTGTGGTGACCCCTAATGGAAACAACCGCAAGAAGAAGAAGATAAACTTTTTACTTGAAGACAGACTAACAGTTTTGGCATATTTACCAATACCACAAGGTGATGGTGTTCTTCCCAACTGAACACTAACTCCCTTATGCTGATTTAAGTTGTCTTTCTTGAACTGTTGATACTGAAATTGACATCATATTTCAAGAAAGCAGTATCTCCACCAGCGTGATCTTTTCTTGTTGCATTATTATGCTAATGTTTTTCTCTTTAAAACCTTTAATGATCTGGTTTCTAATATGTTTTCTCCATTCTAGATGAAACCGTAGATGTTCATCAAATAGATCATTTCTGCAGTAGCCTTAGCTGTATGGGTTACATCCTGCCAAGGATATAACAGCCGGCCAGGTTCCAAAGCTTAAGGGCATCTTCCATGTGTCCAAACTGTGAGGTAGCTTGAGCAGAGCTGACTAAAAGACAAGTCTGGGCACCAAGCCCTTCAGGGCTTTACTACCATGGAAAGGCATGCTTCTCTGAGGATTTCAAGGATCAATGGCCAGCTTGTGCTTTTATTTTGCTGGGCAGCTAAGTTCCCTTTCAGGATAAAAACTTCTGTTTAATAATTTTGCTTATCATTTATACTTTCCTCTTCAAGAAAGTTATTTTAAAGCTAGCAGTTTGTGTTTTAACAGACTGTCACAAGACTATACTATACTTTTAAACAGAAGTGTTCATTTTTCTTGTCAGATTAAAAGTTATTTAAAATAACTGAAAAACATCTTTTTTGTGGAGAAATTGTTTATTTTACTTTGTGGGGGGGTCATAAAGTGGTTTTAGTGTGTTTGTCTGGGAAAAAGTTGACTTTTAAAGACTTTTTATTTTTACCAGCAGTTGTTACTTGTTTTCCCTGGGAAAGAGACACCATGTTTGGCTTGACCATGAAACAAACTCTTGTCTTGCCTCAGCTGCAAGTGGGTGACTCTGCTATAGTCATTTGTTGTACCTGTGACTACTCATCTTTTACCCTGAATCTCTGTGGTGTAGCACCTACAGCATCTATGTACTGTGGGTTAGCCACATCCTCTGCAGCTGTTGGGGTCCCCTGAGAGAGGAAGGAAGAGCCACTCTTGTCAATCCTGGGAGAGGGAACAGAGAAGGCTTCCCTGCTTTGTCAGAATGTTGTGCCCATCCCTGTAGAAGCAGCTGCTGCCACCAATAACACTGTTGGCCCCATTTTTCTTGTCAAAAAGAAGCAGAAAACTAAGCATGTATCTATGCCTCCTCAAATTTCCTAATACAGAAGTATTTTAGTAGGTCTGTCTGAGGGTTTAATTTAGACTATTGATCCTTTGGAAGGTAGTTTCTGGTAAAAGAAAGAGGGATACTTCCTTTCTTGAAGAGATTCAAGATTCTCAATCTGGACAGGAGGGTAAAGAGTCATATAAGGGTTTTTCCTCCTCAGATTTCTGATTCAGACTCAGTTGAGAGCTTCTAATTCTCCCTGTGTGTGGGGGGGGGGGTTCTCTTTCTCTAAGATTATTTATATAATGTGTTAGTGTCTTCAGTGGGAGAACAGTGAGGTTTTTCATTCCCTCAGACGCTGCTATGAGCTTTTACAGAAGGAATTTCCAGAATGTGCACCCATTCTTCCAGTTTTGTCTGCCTAGGAGGATGCGTGTGTAACTGCCTGCAATTTTTCTTTTAGTCAGTCAGTTGACCTTGGTGCAGTGGTGGCATTGTTGCCTCACAGCAAGAGGTTCTCCCGTTCGATTCTTGGCTGGAGTGCAGGGAGTGCCTTCTGTGTGGAGTCTGCATGTCCTCCCTGTGGTTGGGTGGGCATTCGAAAGACATGCGTAAATGGGTGTGCCTTCGTTGAAGGTTGAATGTCGAGCTGACAACTCGGCGTTCGTGAAAATCTACTGCCAATCATTAGCGGACCGGAGTTCTGCTGTGGCGACCCCTAACTGGGAAAAGCCGAAAGACAACAACAACAACTCAGTTGAGAGCTTCTAATTCTCCCTGTGGGGGGGGGGGGGGTTCTCTTTTTCCAAGATTATTTATATAATGTGTCAGTGTCTTCAGTGGGAGAACAGTGAGGTTTTTCATTCCCTCAGAAGCTGCTATGAGCTGTTACAGAAGGAATTTCCAGAACCTGCATCCATTCTTCCAGTTTTGTCTGCCTAGGAGGATGCGTGTGTAACTGCCTGCAATTTTTCTGATAGTCAGTCAGTTGACCTTAAAAAGGCAGAGAGGATGTATAAAGTTCCTCAACTTTTCAAGTTTTTATACTCTCTTCCCAAATCAGACCCAGCAGCTATAGCTTTAGTTAATCCATCTGCTGCTAACCACTTGTTAATTGAAATCCTACTAATTCTAATAAGCATAGGATTATTATTGTCAAGTACGGGGAACAGTTTATGCTTCTGCAACTTTAATTTTCAGAATTTTGAACTGTTAGGCTCATATGTTGAGGTTTGTCCTGCCTAATTGTGAAAGGATACAGAGTGTTTTGTCAGCTGTTTCTTCTTCTGAGGAAAAAGTTGCTTAAATAATTTAATTTATTCTGTGTGTGCATGATTTTGTTGTTACTTCGTTAAAGACTATGGCTACTGGTACTGTTCTAAGGGCGTTTGCATGGCAGGGTTCTTAGAATCTCCCAGATGATGTTAAAATGAGATTTGAAATTATCCTTTGGCTAGAGATTTAGTTTTTGGTCCCTCAGCTGCTGAGGAGATCAAAAAGTGTGATTAAAAGAGTAAAATGATACAGTTAATCTCTAAAATTTTTCAGTCTTCCTTTTCAAAATTTTCCATGGGATTTTCTAACTTGTCATCCAATTTTGGTAAGAAACAAAATAAACAGTCACAATAAAATGCTGGTAAACAGACCTTTAGGAAGAAATGGCAGGGGGGGTCCAAGAAGAATTCTGGGAACTCCCAAAAACAAGGACCATCATCCAAGTAAGTCAGAATGACCATTTAAGCGACTTTGTCTCCATCCATCCCTTTTGTATACCAGAAAGCCTGACTGCACTTTTCTCTTTGGCAAAAGATAGTTTTAAACAAGTTGGTTATGAAGATCAATCACCAATGTTACAGATGGCCATAGGAGGAAAATCCACCTTTCCAGAGGTAATTTCTCATCCTCCAAACCACCTGTCCTTTATCACATGTTGTCTGAGGGGGTGATAGAACCAGTTCCCCTTTCCCAAGTGGGAGACAGATTTTATTCAAGGATGTTTTAGTACCAAAGATAGAAAATGCAAAGAGACTAGTTCTGAATCTTTTTTTCCTAAAACCTTTTGTCATAGTGCCAAAATTTTGAAAATGTTGTCATTTCACAACCTCTTACCTCTTCTTCCTCATTTGTTTCCTGGTAATACTAAATTTAAACTATGCTTATCATCACATTCCTATTCATCCATATTTCAGTAATTTCTTAAGGTTTTGTATGTCTGGACCACATTATCAATTCTCTGCCTTAACCTTTGGACTATACACTGCACCAAGAGTGTTCACAAAGTGTCTAGCTCTGAATATAGCTCATCCACATTTTTCCATATTTAGACAACTTGCTTAACTTTACAGAGTCTTTTTGAAGGTGTCAGGAATCTCCCTGTTGAGTGAGAGATCTCTTACACAATCTGGGATTCTAAGAAAACATCCAATGTCTTTCTTGACTCTGACACAGGATTGTGTTCCTAGAATGTCAACTAGACACATCAGTTCAAAAAGCTCTTCTTCCACAGGAAAAAATAGATCTATATCTAGATCTATTTCTATGGAGTTCCACTCTGACCTCTGTAAATGCAAGGGAATACCTCAAGATTTTGGGGCTCATGGCTTCTATGATTCTCATGATGCCCCTGCAAGACTTCACATGAGAAATATATAGTGGTATCTGAAGTCTCTCTGGTCCCAGCACCAACATTCTTTGCCTTTTCTAATCCAGTGTTGGCATTTGTCAGAAGAGAAATCGTTTGGTGGAGACAGCAAATATCCTTAAATCTGGAACTCTTCTTCTCCTTACCCAAAGAGTTGGGACTTTGCTGGAGGATCAGTTTCAGGAGGGATAAAAGTGCAAGGGGTGTGGGACACCAAAGATAGAGGTAAACACATAAATATCAAGGAAATGTTTGCCCATCTCTGGTCCCCAGGACCTCTTCACATGGGTACAGCCAATACTACAGTCAGGTGGTACATCAACAAGCAAGGAGGAACCAGGTTGTATCGCCTTTGCAGACAAGCCATGTTAGCTGGCATCCTATATTCCATCAGAGCAAAACTGTGTGCCAGACAAGCTAAGGTAGACAAGGGCAGACTTTCATGAATGGGTACTAGTTATTTCAAGATTTGATCCATCTGCGGGGAATTCCTCAGGCAGACCTCTTTGCCTCCTCTCAGAACAATCAACTGGCAAACTTCTGTTCCAGGACTCCATGCAAGAAGGCCTAGAAGACAAATGCCTTTTCTTTTCTTTGGACAGGAATGTTCCTGTATGCCTTTTTAGACATACAAGACAATCTCTTTAGCCTTGTCTTGCATGTCTAAATTGATCAGCCTTGAACCTTTGATTGCAAATAGACATGCAACATACTTTAACCAAGGCTAAAGAGATTGTCTTGTATGTCTAAATTGATCAGCCTTGAACCTTAGATTGCAAATAGACATGCAACATACTTTTACTTATAATACTGAATATATATTATATAACATCACAAACGCTAAAGCCATTGTCAGCTACATCTCATATCAATCAGCATTAAAATATGATTTGAATAGCATAGGCATTTACTAACATATTGCTGTTGGTACCTGATATGCATATAAGTAACAGGTCTAATTTCTGTCTATGAAAGTAAATACCAGGCTGTGTGCATTTGTTAATTATGAAACAAGAGCGTGCTATCTATTCTTTTTAATATCCTATAGGTATGTACTTGTTAGAGACACACACATGCTGCAAAGCTGCCAGTTATTGCATATTCATTAGTATATTTCTGACTGCAGTGTTATAAATATATGGTGTGGACCACTTGAGTTGAGAACATGTCTCTTTATTGGGCATGTTCTCTGTTTAAACGTTGTATATTATCTATAATATGATATGGAGTACCCTCACTAAATTCAAAGAAGCCACAATAGAAACAAATATTTATTAAAAATGGAGAATAGAAGGATGAAGAGAAAAATGAAGGAAAATGGTTGATGGTCATATAAGGTTATCTTTTCCTGTGTATGTAGAAGAGTTGACAGTAATAAGTACCAAACAATTGTGTTATAGCATATTTAAAGCCTACTTTGCTTCTCATATTTTCCAACCTTACAGTTATAACGCTGCAGATAAATCATGTAATATCATAAGGAGTATGAGTTGCCATTTGACATATGACATATGTGGTACACTAGCGATGAAATATGCCAGTGGCACTAATAAATATATAGGAATTGCTAAGAAATATAGTCTTAAACTATATAATACCAATGCCAAAAACAGATTAGTATCATTCATACCACTAAAATATGACTTTTTGAATTAAAAGAAAACTATAAGATTACTGATAAATGACAATACAAATGTAACGTTATATTCATTGTTACGGTTACGTTCTGATTTAATCAACTTGTGGCATGGTTAACTGATGCATATAATGCTTAACATTTTTTTTTTTTATGTATGTATGCATGTATGTGTGTATGTATGTATGTGTGTATATATATATATATATATATATATATATATATATATATGTGTGTGTGTGTATGTGTATGCATATATATGTATATATATATCTATATATATATATATATATATATATATATATATATATATATATATAGGTAGACCATTACAATAAATTTGATACCTATGAATGCCACTCACACTATAAGGGAGATAGACAGCAAGCATATTAATTTTAAGATACATAACCGTTATTGCTACACAAAAGATATATTAAAATAAAAGATTTTCCTTTACAATTTAAACAAAACCAAATAGTTAAGTATTAAATCTATGTATAGTTGTGTTGCCTTAGTGTTTTATAAAATATTAAAAATAGATAAAGACTGTATTTAAGTAATCTGTAAAGACAGATACATGTATACTTAAAACATATACAAGATACTTTTCATTATAAAACTACCATATGGCGGGCCCGGGGGAGGATGCTGAAATGCAGACTTAGAGAGATCGCTTAAATGATTAGATCATTCAAGGATGAGATGTTTTTTCTCATGGAGGGGTTTGGTCGTTGTTTATCTTATATTGTTCTCAGTTATGATCTTGTAATTTACTTTTATTGGATGTCTATAATCTATTGTAATACTGTTGGAAGAAGAAAGAACAAGTCATTCTCTTCAAGCAAGAAAGTTCTGAAGGGCTTTGAGCCCAAACTTGTCTTTTAGTCGGGTCAGCTCAAGCTGCTTGAAAGTTTGGGTGTATGGAAGGTGCCCTGAGGTTTTGGCAGCTGGCCAGCTGTTATATCATTGGCAGTATATACGTCATATAGGTAAGGTTACTGCAGCAGTGATCATTCGCACATCTACTGTGATTGTAAGTTCAACTTACACAACTGTACTTTCATTCTAATGAGTTATGACATTTCTTGTGCTATTAGCACAACACAGAATGACTGCATGTTAAAGTGTTGCCCCTACTGAGTAGCTTGTTCTATAAGAAAACTGTCATCCAGATAAGAATAATATAATATGAAAGTGGGGATGTGAATAAAAAGTATAAAATTAGTTTAAAAATAGAAAAGTTGTAAAATGTTTGCTCTATTCTTTTTAAAGCTGTTATTATAATTGCTTCCAAAATATCCAGTCAGAAAATAAACTTCCATCAATCATACATAAGGTAAGTATCAAAACTGAAAGAACAACAAAATGGATAGTTTGGATTTTAGATTAAGTCCATGGTAGAAAAGCAGGCAACTGTTCTCCATTAAGTGAATGTTGCATAAATAATACACTATAAATACCAGGCATATCTATACTTCACTGTGACACGTAACTTAGGGCCACAATGAAGAATGTGTATAGCAAAGGTTTACAATTATGCCACTGCATTCATATTAAATATTTAACACTTTGTTGTTATATAAGGGTGGTTATCATGAGATATAGGCTATGTGAGATGCTAATGGAAACTATGAAGATATGCAAGCAGAGTTACATGTGCACGTTTATCCCAAGAAAAATGGACAATTTTAAATAATCTCTAAGGTGCAACACAAAAAAGAAAATAAAACTACACGGGTGTAATCTGACACTTTTTCCCCTTTGTCTGTGGAGCTTTCTGTGAAGGTTTAGATTGTATAGTATGAGTTTGCATATAAGTATACATAGTGATTGGTAACCCTATCTTTTTCAATTGTGCCCTTCTGGCTATATAGAGGTCATCCTGTTTGACTATTTATAGGTTCATATGTAGTTACTTGGCTTTCAGCCAAAGAACCATTTAAAGTTTAGCCAAGCTTACCCAAATGTTACTAATGTGTCAATACTTCAAGGAATTTTGCTGTTATTATATATCCTTGTGGATATCAAACATTCACATGCTCCCCAGATCCATTAAGGAAATATGTGCCAATCTAGGGGTAAATTTGTGAATTCTCATCCATTGGTGCAAATTATGTTTGAATATGACTTGGAATGAGCTTTGCTTCACATGTATGAGAAACCTGTTCCAGAGAAGTGGCAATCTTTACGAAACATACCCATATCTCTAACATGCCCTATTTATGTAGCAAATGAGGTTCTAGATCTTAGAATGAGCTTTTCTGATGGTATTTGTTTTGCTTCTGTGCAACCAGTCCATCAGTGTGGGATCAGAGGATGTCTTGTAGGCTAGGCATAGATTACCACGTAGCAGTCTGTAGGAGACCAAGTTCAGGGATAGGGATTTAGTGCGGTCTACATACGACTTGATGTTTTCTCCCTGTATTCTTTTTGTGAGGACCCTATGGGGGTCTCTTAAGTAGTTTCATGTGCCTAGTCAGATGATTGGTCTGACAACAGCTGAGTACAATGGAACAATAACCTCCTTGCACCTGGATGTCATGGCCTTACTTAATAAGTTGTGCAACCTAAAATTATTTTCTCACCACAGTAGACACATGGTGTTTAAATGCCAGGTTACTATCAACATGCATTTCCAGAACCCTAACAAGGGGTATATTATCAATGTGGAAATTTCCATGGGAGCTCATCTTTCCAAAGAGTACTATTATGCATATTTCCACATTAAGTTTTAGTCCATGGCTCTTGCACAAGTTGTTTCTCTGCATCAGGTGCTCTTGAAGGGTATCTTTGTCTTTAGATGATTCAATGACCATGCTTAGTTTGCCGTAATCTGCAGACTTGGTCAGCCACAGGCCCTTGATGTTTGCCTTGACTTCAGAGAAGTAGATGCAAAAAAAAAGAAGGTCCAGCATTGATCCTTGTGGGACTGTTACTGACTGCCCTCTTTGGTGAGGTGGATCTCCCTATCTTATCTTCTTGTGTCCTATCAGTGAGGCAGTTGGCTATCCACTGGGTGATATATGGATTTATGCCTAATTTTTTAAGTTTACTTACAATGCCAAAGGAGGCATTGCGTTGAAACCTTGGACAGATCAAGGTAGGTAGTGTGCACTGTTTTGCCCTCATCCAAAGCTTTAGTGACCTCAAAGAAGTCCAGCAGGTTAAGTAGGCACAGCA